>NW_027508919.1:14082500-14265000 GCF_051911475.1 Siphateles boraxobius
AAGTTTTAAAATATTATTATAATAACCTCAAAATTTTGAATGGTAGCATATTCCTAACTTCCAAATAAAACATCCTTCAAGTATTTCAAGCAACACTAAAAATGATTTGATCTGATGCAACCAACATGAATAGTTCAGCTGTGAACGGATGATCCACAAATCATCCCTCAGAAAAATAATGGCATTGACGTCAATTATTAGCATTACAATGCATCAACACATCATGCTCATCTATACACAAGCATATCTTTATGGTATACAGACAAAACAATAGTGTGAATTCACAAACTGAGGTGAGGCACTGTTGTGAATGTTTATAACGTATATTGTTATTATTAGAATCAGTCTTTGTCTTTGGTTTTTGTGTTTGATGGTTAAACTCTAAGGAATGCTAGTCAGAACAATAGCCACATCTGGCCAGGATATTGGCCATTGTATGGTCTGTTTTGGCAATGACACTGTTTTATATATCAGTATGACTTAACAGGAAAAGCATGAGAATACAAACTAGACAGATTGCATTTCCCCTTCCTCGCACAAACAATAGCACAACCTTCTCATGACTATCTTAATTAGCGATAGCAATCAGTTAATTAGTAAATAACCCTTGATATTAGCTCCCGGTGATGATGACTTTGTGCAAACGTTCAGTTGTTCATGTTCCACGTTCCTCCCTACATGTTTATTTATTTCTTATTCACTCACTTCTTTAATTCACTATTTAACACATCTCACGCGAATGTTACTAGTTTGATGCATCTCTTTTGTCTGGAAAGGTAAGTACAAAGTTCCACAATACACAGAAGAAGAGACTTTGCCCTATCCAGAAAAAACATTTTCACCACTTCAACTAATGCACAAATAGTAAACCACTTAAAAAGATGCTAGGCTACATTGTGCCTTTAACATGAGCTTTTTGGATGTTTTCTTTAAACAGTTAGGCTAAATTCCAGTGCTTCGGGAATAAGATTCCAGCTAGTTTAGCATTTGCGAGTGTTTGCCAGAACCAAAAACGTATTTGTTCCATCAAAGACGGCCAAGTTTTTGGTACTGTTGGAGAGATCTTTGATCTGAAATATGCAAGTAAAGGTCTATACACCTCTGAGGCGCGGATCAATACTCTTCTTTTCTTATTCCGTTCTCCCTGCATCCCTTCTTCCCAGCCTTCGTTGTTTTTTTCATTGAACAGCAAGCTCTTTCATACCCGCATTGCCCATTAGGATTCAAGTGTGGTGGTGAGGCAAGCTCTCCGACTTAAACAAATGACAGTCTCTTCGTCATTTCCATGTCTTACTGTCAGACTCTGTGTTTCGGCCATCCATGGAGGCTGTTATACATAAATAGTTTGAGTCAACCGAAGAACAGTTCACGAATGGTTGAACTTGTACAGGTGATGTCTTGTGTTTGCTTATGGGTTTGTGCACAAGTTGCAGTGTTTACACACTCTGTGTGTGCTGGCTATCACATTTACACACACGCAAAGACTCGAACTCTAGCATGCAATGACAAAATGATGCAAATGCACAGTGTGTCACAGGCAAACAAGCCCATCACATGAGTTTTTGTTTGCAAATGACATCATAACACACATGCACAAAAATACATTAACTGGTTGAAATTTTTGTTTAAAATATATGCCAAGTTCTTAAAAAGTCCTCTTTGTATTCATGATGGTTTCATGAGAGAGAGAGAGAGAATGAGAGAGAGAGAGAGAGAGAGAGAGAGAGAGAGAGTAAAATACAATATAATAAATTATATTAAAACATTTATATAATTAAAAAAAATTAAGATGAATGTATAAAAAAAAATATATATATATATATATACATATTATGTTTTATTATAATAATAACAGTTATTAGAACTACTTATATTATAATTAATATAATAATAATAATAATTGAATCACTCACATATTCAGGTCATCGTATGAATAAATGAACATGCGTCTTGTCATTAACCGTAATTTCAATTGTTTATGGCTGACGTCAATAGCCAGGCAATGTCTGTGACATGCAAATGTTCACCGAGGGGAACATCAATTTCAAAGAGAAAACCAGGAACTGGCCCCAGAAACAATGGATGAGTTCTATAACTGAGCATCCTGAGAGGAAGACTTGCGCTTGCATATGTGTTTTTTCATTTACATGTTATGATGTTATTGTTGATAAGAGGAAGTTTAGCGAGGAGTGGCTTCTAACTGAGTTGTGTAGCACTGGTTGACTGAAGATATGGAAAGTCTGCATTGTAGTGCACTTCAAAGCCTGCTTTCTCATAGCAGGCTTGTGCATTAGTGCATGTTCTCAACTGGCCCACAGGGACTCGACTAGTTATGCATACGTATCTGAAATTACCACAACTATTATCTAAACGCTAAAGCGTTAAAGTGGCCGTAGTTGTTATCGAGCAAGTCCAACATCACATATGGTGTGGTACCCGAGTCTCCCTCCTGGGCTCATCGTTTGGCCTAGTTCTCTGTGGTCAGCCCAGATGGAGGGGCCTTTATTTTGGCTCTTTCATTCGATCGCAGCACACAATAGGTCGAATGGTCACTTTTCTTACGTTCTGCTAAAACAATCCGTCAATAATTGGAGACTCTGATCAGCCTGCCAAAGACAATAGAGGACAAATAAGCAAGATCAAAGCAGTAATCTATTTCTGTCCTATTTGAGTCTATTTGTGTGTGTGTTATTGTTTGTTTGCATTAGGCCGCTGGCCAATTTTGAGTGCGAGTGCTACAACAGCAATGTTAATGGTCACAACACATGGCATGCAGAGCGGGCTGGAGTCTAGGGGCTGAGGGCTGTGCCGTATAAACAAAACTCATCCAAAGAGATAGAAAGAGAGAAAGGACACAAAAAAGAGGGAGAGAAAAACTGAGTGAGTGATGACCGCCAATCAAAACAGCTCTATCTCACTGAGCAAGTGTCACGTTTCTGGCACGAAGGCCAGAGGAGATGGAAACATTAGAGGGATGGGGCAGGGGAAATTGGAGACTTAACAGCAGTGAAAGCCCATTATCATGCTGTTGCAGAGCTAGAAAAAAATGGACAAAAAATAATAACATAATAAATAAAGACAAACAAATAGGAAGGCAGGAAATGGAAAGTAAGCAGAACTGGATGGGGCATCTTGGCTTCTCTCTAGAACCCATCTGCATTTCTTTACAATCATAAAACAACACTAGGGCAGCATTTATCGGCCTGATACAGCCTATGGAAAGAGGCGAATTAAAGAGCCAAAATGAGATATGGGGAGATAAAGACGCTATGTGCGCAACGGCTGCCATTTGCTGCGAGATGCCCCCGAGGGGAGCAGGTTGTGATGGAGAGCCACAAATTTACACTTCGAATGCTTTCCGAGTAAGTAAAACAACAGCCGTGCCTTGCGCGAGACAGGTTCAACCAGCCGTTCTTTAGGAGTCCCATGCTGGGAGTGAAGTCGAACGGGAATGATTCAAGTTCTGGACCCGTGCCAGCACCGATACCTCGTCTGTTTCCTGCGGTGCGGTCTCTGGGTGACCCCTGTGGCGGGCGTGTTAGAACATGCATGGAGATGGTTTAAGAGAGGTTAGTGTCGGAAAAGAATGATATTGTCAACAGAGGTTGTCATGGCTTTTAAAAGGCAATAGGCAGAAATAAAACATAGGGTTAATGGGTTTAACAGTGCAAGGGTGTGCCTACATGTGTTTTTTAAGTTTTTTTTTACATGCCATCGTACAAATGTCAATCAAATCATCCATTCAAACCAGGTATGTGCACCAGTCAGAATTAGGACAGTCCTACATAGGGCAGAAAAAAAGACAGACAGACAGATAAATAGACAGATGACATTTCTTTGAATTGTGTGAATCAGTAAACTCATCATCTTCCTGTCATTCCAGTTCAGTTCAAATTCATTCTCATGAACTGAAAGGGAGCCAGTTCTTCAATTCAAAATTTTGCACAACCCAGGTTCAAACACACAGCAAAAAGCCACTAAGCAAAATCGACAGCGTAGGTCTTTCTTCCTCTCTTAGGCTCCTGTCAGCCTGTGGGAGAGGAGTGTGTTGACAAGCGCAACCCCTGTCTTTGTCCCTGTTTGTTTGTGTATAAACAGCAGCAAGGGCAGAGACACTGAAACAACAGAACTCCAAACAAATGACCCAAATGAAGAGCTCACTTGCCAGCGTTAAAGGGACAGAGTTCACTGCGCATCTGTCTGCTAACAAGCACCCTGCCGGAGAGCCTTTTGTGCTCCAATTTGCGACCTCACTGGCCTGAGAATGAAGAGTGTTGACCAACACAGGGTCACTTACAATCACAATCTCAGCCACTGTCAGATCATGAAACAACCTTTAAACTGGATGCAACCATTTGTTTGCGTCAGACTTCATCAAACAGGGTGCAGACCACAATAGCTTTAAGATGCTTTCAAAATCATTGGCAAACTTCAGCTACCACTACATTACAATACCCAGTGGCTCGTCCATATCAAAGCAGCAATTTAAGAGTGCTTATCCACACAAGCCCCTTATAATTGTATTTCTAAGAGTAGCTTTTCTGTCTGAGCAGGATAAATGAAGTCTGAACAAAGTCAAACTTTTTCTATTGTATTTAATGCAAATGTACAAACACTGATTATTCCACTGTGGCCATTTTGGCAAATTCAACTGACAATGCAGTCAGTATTTTCCATATCAGAGGACAAAAGAGAGAGAGAGAGAGAGAGAGAGAGAGAGAGAGAGAGAGAGAGAGAGAGAGAGAGAGAGAGAGAGAGAGAGAGAGAGAGAGAGAGAGAGAGAGAGAGAGAGAGAGAGAGAGAGAGAGACATCATTCTGTCTGAGTGAATCAATCGTTTACCTTGTCATTATTATTCGGTTTGCATATCAAATGTGTTTACATAAGAATAACAGACTTGAGGGAACAAAAACAATTCCCTTGTCAGCCTGAATATTTTCTTGTTGAAGCCTGGCCTTCACTAAATGGTCCGTTCAATCTCAATACATCTTCTAAATGTGGCGTGACAATTTAGGCATAATTACGTGGCTAATACGTTATTAACAGAGACATGGTAATGTATTTGGACGCCGAGAAGTGTTATCTCCAATTATCTTCATTTGGGCTTTGTGAAACGATCAGGTAAAGTGTGAAATAAGAGAGTCAGATAAGAGGGAGGGTTTGCAGGTGGAAATATGCGTTCGATTGAGGTCGGAATGTCGAGGATATTTCATTAAGCTTGCCCGTTGCTTGCTGTGATAGCTGGGATTGGATAAAAAAGGGAGGGAGGAGAGGCTAGGATTGGATAGGTGGAATAGAAACTTCACTTTAAGATTTCACTTTAAATCTTTTTTTTTTTCAAATCTTTTAAACAATGTGTATGCTCTCAAGAAAAACAAAAATCTGGAAAAACTGCATTTCTAATTTAAAATGACATTACATGAATTTCTTCAAATTTCAAATGATTTTGAATTTACATCTAATCTCAAGTTGCTATTATGCATACTGTTTTACACCTCTGTTTAAAATACAGAAAAAAGCCATTTTGGAGGCTTTTTTGTCACTTTAATCAATAGCGAAAGAATTAAACGCAAATAATTTGGGCCAATTTCAAACCTTGAATTTTTCACTTAAGCAGCAATGCACATGTTCTAACCACTGTGTCACAGCTCTTTTTACCTCCGGCTTTGCGCAGTCAGTAATAGCTCAACGTTATCTGCGGTAGGCAATAAGGTGCAACTGTTTAGTCATTTTGTACGGTTGTGTTTTGACACATGCACGCGCATACGTTACTTGTATTTCGGTACAAAGTGACCAGCGTCGCATTGTTAATAAGGATATCGGCTTGATTAAAACATGCCTGGGGCACTTTCACATTTGTCATTGTTTGATTAAATTCAGTTTGAGGCTTTTATATTTTGTCTCCTTGATTTCCTCCCCCCCCCACACACACAAACACACACACACTTCGTCAGGCGCCAGCGGTCAGGGAGAGAGGATGCATTGCGGACATCATCTCGTTCATCATGAGTTGGACAGGGGGCAGTAGAGTTGACAGAGCTGCTCCATCAGTCACAGCAAAGATACACACACACACACAAACACACACACACACACACACACACACACACACACACACACACACACACACACACACACATACACTCTCGCCGGAGATAGATCAGGTTGAGGTCCAGTAAACACTGTTTATCCACTTTCAACACGCACACATGCATCGTTTACTACATGGAGATCTTTCTTTCATCATAACTTATGCACCATAATTCACACGTTAACAGACACACACATATCATGGAACACTTATTCCCCAGTGTCTTCTTGAGACATCCATAGAGGAGACAAACACACACACAGAATTGTTCCAGGGGCCATTGTATTGTTGGCTCTGACAGGGCCAGTTGCAGACGGAGATGGTTACCTTGGCTTTGGTCGACAGCGGATCAATCTGTAATCTGTGTCAGTTATTGATGATGGTGTGTGAAAGAGAGATAGTGGAGCTCGATTCCACCACCTTTCATCTCACCGTTGTTTCCGAACTGACTCTGCTTGATTTCAGAAGCCAGACATTTTGCATATAATTCCACTGCAAATCAGATAGTTGAATGAGAGATTATCCTGCTGAAGAGATTGACAAAGTTTGTCATATATTGTGTTTTGGATGCTGGCGTGTTTCCCAGCTTCACCAGGAAAAACTATTGTCGCTGACTAACTTCTCTAGGTAAGGTTCACTGGTGAACAGTAAACTAAACTAGCATTTATGGCAGGATATAGGTGTTTCTTTAAAGATAATGACATCGAAAGAGTAAAGAGATGAAAGGAGATTATTTAAAGAGATTGCTGCAGGACACAAGGCACAACCTAAACTTGATTTAAACCTTCATTTCTCACTTGAACATCAAGCACATGCCATAATTCTGACTTAAAGTGAAATAGATTTCTTTGCAAGTATAATACTATTAGACCAAGATAGAGTCCAGACAGCTTTCTTTCCCTCTCTCTCTCTCTGATTCTGTTGCCTTTTATCATTTAAAGGAACATTCTATGTTATTTAGAAATCGTTTATGGACAGCATCTATGGGATTCTGTGAATTGCATTTAAATGGACTTCAGCTTAGCAATTTAGCAGGCTAGCAAACAGCACCTGGAACGCAGAATGTACAAGTCACATTTCACCCCCAACACACTTACACACGCCACCCACGGTATGTATTGCTATACTCTCATGGCGTACCGAACATGCACCGCCCAACTTTGTTCTACTGTAGAGGTTGACCTCACTTTACCTTATCTCACAAAACAATTTTTTCTTCCTTGAAATTTGATTAAATAGTAATTAGGGTGTAACAGTACACGTATTCGTCCTGCAAATGTTGGTGTCTCTTATGTGTGTGTACAAGACGAATAACAGTGTCATATCCTGACCACCATTAAGCACCAATAATTGCAATAAGCTCCACGATTTCATCAACGAATTGTAAAATCATATAGCCTAATTAAAAATGCCTTATATATAGTTTACATGTTTGCATACAATGTGTTATTTGAGTGTTGATTATTATATGTACAACTAAATAAATAGCTCTGTTGTTAACCTTTAGGCCTAATATTAATGTGCAAGTGAGGGCTCCCTAATTGGTTTACAGCATTAGCAGAGATATAAAATAAAAAAAGTGTAATCCTTAAGAAAATTATTATAACTGAACTCATTTAAAGACAGAGACAAAATTTGTTCTCAAAGCCACTGTTTAAAAATAATAATAAAAGCAATTTTATGTTTTGTTTTTCATGTTATTCCCCCATCTACAATCTTCCCACTATGCTAAAGTGAGTTAAGATGCTATGAGTATGCATATGTGTGTGCGTGAGGGTTTGTGCCTGCAGTGGTGATTGACAGCTCAGTGCTCTGATTAATGTGACTGGGCTCTGCACTTCAGTGAAAAGGAGAGAGAGAGAGAGAGAGAGAGAGAGAGAGAGAGAGAGAGAGAGAGAGAGAGAGAGAGAGAGAGAGAGAGAGAGAGAGAGAGAGAGAGAGAGAGAGAGAGAGAGAGAGAGAGAGAGAGAGAGAGAGAGAGAGAGAGAGAGAGAAACTACCATTCTCAGCCATGTACAACGCTGAGAGCGAGATAGAAAGGAGAGATCATGAAATAAGCGAAAGAGGGACTGAGGGACAGAGAGACTGGGGAATTCTCACTCCTATTCATCAAAAACACTTTTAATTATACCATATTGCCTCCTCTAGATTTCTCCCATTTACTCCCTAGATTTAGATGCAAGACTGCACTGAGTGGCTCTGAATCTAAAACAGCAATCTGCTTCTCTCTTCCTCTCATTTTCATTTTATCTCTGTCTTTCTTTCTTTCTCGCTCTCAATGACACTTCAGTGTGTCTGTCTTTAGCATTCTGGTGTTAGAGTCGTCAGGAGCAGGTCGAAATCATTATTCAGGACTGAAATGTGATGTGACCTCTTTCACTCTTTCTCGCTCTTTCATCTGGCTGTGTGCTGTGGTGGATTTGAAATGGAGCAGATACCCTAATCTGATGCACTAATCAAATGTCAGCTTTAAGCATACATGATAGCCAACTTAAAAAAAAAAAAAAAATGAAGGACCTTATCTACAATAATCGTGATGCCAGACCATAATATTGATTAGCGTTTTCCTGAGTGAAGGGCAACGTTTGTGTGTGCGACACATTTACATGGGTCAAGTAGTTCAAGCTTGAATTAACTTTACATAGCTGTGCGTTACATCATTACTTAGCAGGAATTTAGCTGGTAGATGATTGCTGACGCACACACCCATCCACACACATTCTAACACAGACACAAAGAGTTTTTTATTTTTTTTTACAAAGTTACGCTCACACATTTCAGCTGCCTTTATACTAGGAACAAAGACGAAGAAGGAAAATACAAAGAGGCAAAGAATTCTCCTTAATTAAAGTTTCCAATCTGTAAATCGATTAAATTAAATTCTGTAACAAAAGAGGGGAGAGACTGCGCTACAACACAAGCCCACACAAATAGCCAGCAGGTGGAGTGTGAGTGTACTGGCTCCTGCTTTAAAATGATGAGTGTTTGGTTGAGATTAAGCACTAGGTTTAGCAGGGTATATTAACTTTGTGTTAGACCTGCTTTCTAAATGCAGTGGAAGGGAGGGATACTTCCAAACATAAACAGAATGACAACATTTCACAGCTGGACTGACGTGAAATCATAAACTAGGGTGTTACATATTTACTTTGTTATGGGAACTAGAGTTGGGGAGTAACAAACTAAAATATGCATTGAGTGACACAATAACACATTCTCTGTGCTCTTTCTTACATGATTGTTTGTTCCGTAAAAATTATTCACTTATTGATATGAGGTGCTAGGAAGTCAGATTCATTTTAGCGAACTGGTTCATTCAGTTCATGTAAATTATTTTTTTATTTTTGAAAAAACAAAACAAAACAAAAATTTATTTACTCATTCATATGAGGTACTTTTCTTTTCTTTCTTTTTTGCACTAATAAAAAGTAAAAGTACTATTTTAAGATCTTATTTGTTTATACCCCAGCGGTTGGTTGCAACAAATGTAAGGAAACTCTTAAAATCATTCCCAAGGGTTTTCTTAACAGGTTCCATGAACTCTCTTCGGGTCTCATAACTTTCAATATAAAAATGAATGACATAATCTGACATTTAGACCTATATTCAAAAATATATTGCCTCATTAAATAGCATTAATATAGTTGGCTACTTGGTAAAGTGTCCTAAAAAGCTAACTGCCTTTCAAAAGGTAGTTTATCTACTTTAAATTAAGATTAGCATTTTAGCTAAAAAAATTACAGTTATAGAACAGCTTTCCCAACACTAGTGGGAAAATATGTCTGGCAAGAAAAAAAAAAAATATGTGTGATTATAATATCATGCATAACTTGTCACATCTGTCTATAGTTTGTAAATATAGAATAAAGTGGCGTTGTTGTAAGTAAACAACCATCATGGTGTGATTTCCTTTAAAGCATAGCAGTCTTCTCATTGTCTGTTTAATCTTTGATTCAAGGACAAAGATGAACCCTCTCAGAGACTGTGCCGTATTCCAGAATCAATATATCCAAGTATGTGGGCTGCCAGAGTGTTTTTGTTTAAGCAAACCTGCTTTATCAATATTATTCATCAGTGACAGTACTCTTGTGAGCTCACGGGCCTGGAATGATGGAGAAGAGGATCGGAGACGAGAAGAGAAGAGGAAAGTGATAAAGTAAGAGGGTAAAATGATAGACAGGTGTGTCAGTTTTTGTGTGAGAATGTGTGTTTGTTGAAGCACATGTAAAGGCTGATAAGCTTCCAAAAAAAGCAAAACAGTATGAGAGGACACGAAGAGAGCAAACAGTGGTGATATTAAACACCTGGTCCACATTTTCAACCTCAAACACACACACACACACACACACACACACACACACACACACACACACACACACACACACACACACACACACACACACACACACACACACACACACACACACACACACTGACACACATACTCACACACACACACACGCACACGCAGACACACTTCACTCTGTTAGTTATTTATTTAGTCATGCCATGGGTGAATTGGGCTGTAATGGTTCACATATTTCACAGAAGTAAACTGCAGCCTGCATCCCCTATATACACACCTACCCACTTTCTCATAAACCCCCACCTTCTGCACAAAATTCAAGATCAACTTGTGCTAAATATATTTCAACTATTAATTTGTGTTCTTCTCTCTCTCACTATAAATGGTCAGATCTCAGGATAATGAATTACTCATAGGCCTACTTGATGCCAAAAGCTTTCTCAGAGCGTATATCTTACATCTGCTTCACCTGGACAGAGATACAGCATTTATAAATCAAACCCCTTTAAACTGGATAATCAGTACACTGGAGGTCTGATCAGACCGTTCTTTTAGTTTATTGAGCCTGTTCTGAGAATTTTGAGATACTGAATCTTCTGACTAGTCCACAATATAAATCCTACCACACAATGCAAAAAGAAAAGAAAAAAGAAAAAAAAGAAAAAGAAAAATGTAGCATTTATATGACTATGTCATGTCTTATGGGGATATTTCAAAAACAAATAAAACTTTTAATTAATTACTCTGATGTACACTACTGTTCAAAAGTTCAGAGTCAGTAAGTTTTTATAAAAAAAAAGACAGAAGAAATTCAGGAGGGATCCATTAAATTGATCAAAAGTGACAGTAAAGATTTAAAATGACATGTATAATACAAAACAGTTATATGGCAAATATTTATATTCTTCAAATAATTCTGAAAAATATATCATGGTTTCCACAAAAATATTAAGTAGCACAACTGCTTTCAACATTGACTATACTAAAAAAATAAAAATAACTTGAGCACTAGATCAACATATAAGAATGATTTCTGAAGGATCATGTGACACTGAAGACATATTGCAGGTATTGATGCTGAAAATTAAAACATTAAAAAAACTTTTGAACGGTAGTGTAGTTCCAAACCCGTTTGACTTCTTACTTTCTGACATGGAATTTTTCTGTTTTTTAATACAATGGAAGTGAATAAGGGCTGGGGAGGTAAAGCTCTAAAAATAACAGAAAATAACCATAATAGTATAATTAAAATATAGGTTCTCTTTGAAGCTTGAAAGCTTCTGTCCCCATTCACTGTAATTCCATGGGGGGGAAAAAACAACAACAACCAAATATGTCATTCAAAATAATTTTTGTTCAACATAAAAAAAGATATACAGGTTTGTAACTGCATGAGGTAGAGTAAAGTATGTCATAATTTTCATTCTTGGGTGAACTATTCTTTTAAAACTGTTGATATAATCAGTAAGGATCAGGACCCATATCTAGCTAATTATATGGAGAGAGCATTTGTATGTGTCGGTGTGAATTCATGAAAGAGAGGTGAGATGCCAGCAAATGAAGCCCTCCAGTGTTGGTTTGGTCCAGTGTGATATTGTACAGCAGGGTAAGAAACAGGGAGTCTTTGTTTCAGGTAGTGTGCTGAACGCTCGTTAGCCTAATTAGCGCAGTGGCATGCTACTTTGCTTACAGGGTAGCCCTCAGTAATGAGGCCACAACCTCATTTCCTGTGGTGACGTCACACAAAGAAGGGACAGCACACTTGTGTTTCACCAGTCTAAGCTTCCACACAAATCCTTGACGGACACACACACACATTCATAGCCACCATCCCAGTGTCTGCTGGCGGGATTTTGGCTAGCAGAGTCATATTTGGTACGCTCTGGTTGTTTCTTTGGGCAAACACAAAATATACGCATACACAAGCCCGAAAGGAAGACATCTCAAGAATAGCATTAGATGACTCAACATTTGCTGTTCAAAGAACCACACACAAAAAAAAAAAAACAGTAAAAGAGGATAGAGGCAAAGAGTCACCTTACCGGACAGGAAAGTAAACACTTCCACAAGATACTTCCCCACAGATTCAGTTACCAAACTTTAAATAACACCGAGACACAAATCCAGCCTGTGTGGACATATTTGCGGGAAGATTACAAAACGGAAATGGTGTGCTTATATCCTCCATGCATTTACATTTATTTTAGAGCTCCATCTTTAATGGGAAAAGCCAAGATGGTTTTTTTTGTTTTTTTTTTGTGCTCCAATGAAAAGTCTAATTTGGCTAATTTTCATCTTTTAATTTTCAAACTATTTTCTCTGATCATTTCTGCCTTAAAAAAGAAAAGCAAAACATTTCTCCAGAGTGTGATGACGACACAGCCGGCAGAGCCTTTCAAGAACATCAGCAGACAGGATCAATAAATCAAAGTCTTATTTTGTGTCTGATTGCCTTTGAACCAATTTAGACCAGACCAATGGTCAGCTTCCTATTTGGGAGACAAAAGCTCACAGGCGTTTGACGGCTCTAGAGGCTTGTAGCTGTGGTATCGTGGCTCGTGTCAATCAGAGGAAGGCATCAGGGATATCCTATGAATAATGCCTGAAGCGGCCGTCTGTCCTGTATAAAGTTTTTATGAGATGGCTGGTCACTGAGACTGGCAGTGTGTAATTGACTCGTTATAGTCCTCCCTTGAAAAAAATTGCATAAAGTAAAGAATTGTTAGGAGGAGAGAAGGAGAGAGTCCACTTCCTGTATTGCAAGGTCACTGATAACAGTATGTAGTTATAAATGAGCATACAGCGTCAGTGCAAGAGATCATGGGCTGGAACGTTCTAGAAGACCCCTCATGTAAGTCAGGTTGAACAAACTCAGCTTTTGTTTATTTATTTATTTCCAAATGATTGTGAGAATTCTACATAATAATGAGGGCTATCACTTAAGAATAGTTCACCCAAAAAAATATGTTTTGTCTCCCTTTACTCATCCTCATGTTGTTCCAAACCTGTTATGACTTTCTTTCTTCTGTGGATCACAAAAGGAGAAAATCTGAACACCGTGCTGGTCGTTGTTTTCACAATAAATATGGACTGAAGGTCTTAAACTTCATAAAAAGGATGCAAAAAGACCATATACACTGTTCACATGTTTGGGTCAGTAATAATTTTTCAAGAAATGAATCATGCAATTACAAGATCAAACGTGATAGTAAAGATATATTTATATTGTAACAAAATATTGTTTTACTTCAAATGAATGTTATTTTGAACGTTCTATAAAATAACATAAAATAATTATCAAATAACTAAAAATATTAAGCAGTACAACTGTTTTCAACATTGGCAATAATAAGAAATGTAATTTGTGTGTGACACTGAAAGTTCAGCTTTGCCATCACAGGAATAAATTAATAACTTAAATATATTAAAATAGAAACAGTTATTTTAAATTGTAGTAATATTTCAAAATATACTGTTAAAATACAGAACCGACTTTTGAATGGTAGTGTAAATCTGAACCCTGCAAAATGATGTCGTAATTCACTGATAACCACCTTTGGTTAGCTGTTAACCACTGTGACTGGATCACTGAATCAGAGAGTTGAACCCAAGTAACGGATAAGTCGGATTCATGAATGAATCATTCAGACCAGTTCTGTGAAGCACATAATTAAAAAGTTTTGACTCCAAAGATCAAAAGATTTGTTCAGAAACACATGACCTTGCATGTAAAATATGTCCATCACACAAAGCTATCATATGATTTCAGAAGACTGGGACAGTGTGGGACAAAAGTTGTATGGACCACGTTTATGGTCATCGTCCAATGTTTTTTTGTAGCTCGAAAGCCACAATCCTCAAGCCTCTTCAAGTGCTATCATCAGTTTGGAATGACATGATAGTATAAGTAAACGATAGCAAAAAATGTGATCTCTTTAAATGAACTATTCCTAATGAGTGTGGCTATAGATTATTAGAGTATCTTGCATTATCCGATGTCCACCCCTGACGACAGCCATATGAATGGAACTAAACACAAACATGAATATGAAAGAGCATGGAAGAATTCAAAAGAATTGCACATCTGACTCTCTAGAGGTGATTTGAGTTTCTTTCATAATCAGTGACTAAAATAATCATTTTGCTCTTGCAGAACAGGGAAGGTGACGCCCTCACATCCTCCATGATGATCTACTTGTCTAGCCTGAGGGACTTGTAGCTACAAAAACTCTTCCAAGTGCTATGAAAGCTGTGACTGCACAAATACACATACTCACGTCCCACGAGGACCTCTACGTTGGTGTGTGTGTGTATGTGTATGTGTGTGTGTGAGAGAGAGAGAGAGAGAGAGAGAGAGAGAGAGAGAGAGAGAGAGAGAGAGAGAGAGAGAGAGAGAGAGAGAGAGAGAGAGAGAGCAGAGATAATCTGCTTCTGCACCTGAAATCATGAGAACATTAGTGTGTGTTATATGTGTGTTATATGTTATATGTGTGTTTGTGAGTACAGGTGTGTGGAGCTTTTAAACTGAAGTAAACTCTTAAGTTGCTGTGTGTGTCCATGTGAGTTGCAAGATTATCTGTGTGCAACCATGTGTGTGTGCAAAAAAGAAAATTTTTGGGCTGAACGTGTATAATGTCCCCTTTGCCTGGCACAGAGAGATACATATGTTTTGAACAGGGTCTCTGCAAGAGATATGAAGACTCCTCGCATGCAAAATGAGATGGATAGATGGGAGTGAATCATTGTGTTTGTAGGATTTCACATAGGGGCTGTGCAAACAGAAAAAAGAAAATCTCCAAAAGGAAATAGCAGGTGATTATAAGAGTGAAGGGCCATAAGGAGCATACAGTAAACTGTGGTGCGCTATAAGTGGTGCAGAGAGAATGAGAGAGATCTGTGAGCACATTCCTCACTGGTTTATTTTGAATGTAGGGCACCTCATATCGCAGGCCGTTATAGAGAATTCCAGAGTCAGCAAAATCCTGCAGCGAATGGAGATGTTTTATGTGGGCTGTAAAGGCTCAATGAAAGTTCTTCTATAACTGGAAGAGGTAGAAGAGAAAAAGCAGCCGTTTAATGAGCCTATTTAATTTGTCCTTGAAAAACATAAAGCAAATATGCACCTTAATTTGCCACCATGTTTTATGGTAATATTCTCCACAACAAGAGTATAAAAAGAAACTATTCTGTATTTTGCGAGAATTGACAATATCCATTCCAGAATTCCAATTCCGACAACTTGCAGAGGAAATGAAAAGTATGTCACCATGACAACGAGAGTAAGACTGGCCCCTCAGACAGTTACTCGACAACCCTTCCTGACAATAAGAGAGTGACTGAAATAAAGAAATGAGTAATCGAAATAAAGCTAGAATAAATAAGATATAAATATTAGGTGAAAAAAATAACTTAAAAAAAAAGAAATGTTAACTTGGCAAGTAACTGAAATAAATAAGTTAAAAAATACAACTAGATAAAACTGAAATAAAAATAAATTAAATCTAAACAAAAAACATTAAAAAAAAAAACTAATAAAAATTACAAAAGTGTGTAACTAAAATGGCTTTAACCACCAGTATTTTTTTTTAAAGTTGGCAGCCACTGGCAGCATTTTTTTTGTATCATTTTCACAAAACTTTCATGGCCCCCAGAATATATATATATATATATATATATATATATATATATATATATATACATATATATATATATTTTTTTTTTTTGTATCTGGACATGATATATATTAAAAGAAAGAACAGAGCATCTGCTTAGAAATGCCTAAGTGTGTAAGTTTCATATTGCTTAGTGTTTTTCAGATGCAGTACTCTTTCAGAAGATCCATAATAGCTCCCCCTACCATATAACAGTGAAAATATGGATTGCCGGTCAATGGAGGGGAAGCGTTGTATCATTAATGATGGAAAATTATGTTATTGGCAGGGAAAGAGTTAATTGAAATTAAAATTGAAAATATAAAAATAAAAGCGCATTCAAAATATGAATAATAAAATAGTATAGAAATAATACTAAAATAACACTAACCTTAATGTCTCAAGCTTCAAAAATGGAAACAAAAGCATCATATTTAACCAACAATTCCAACCTTCTTCCTGAAACATTCCAATGGCTTCCTGAGGAAATGAAAAGTATGACACTATGACAACTAGAATAAGATGTGCCCCCTCAGACAGTTACTCAGCGCCCCTTCCTGACAATAAAAGAGTGCTGTAATACACAAGCAAGATCTGGATTAAATGTCCTAAATGTCCTGAATTAAAATGCCCTACTGGAGAATTGAATGTAGAACTACCCTCTACCTTGGCCTGTTATGCTCTGTTCAAAGACCCAACCACTCATCCAGGCACCCTCCAACCACTCATGCCTACACTATCCAATCAATGCTTCAATGGCAACAATAAATTGCTTATTCATAGGCCACCGATTTTCCAATCATGGTCCCAAAGCGGCTTCATTTAGAGATGTTACCATGGTAGAGTCACGCACGTGAGCGCAGTTATGCATGACCCGGGTTGTCTTTCTTCCACTGTTTACCATTATGCAATGAGGGAACCAGTATGAAGCCTACCTCATCCTTTATTCAGAAGAGTGGTTGCTTCTCTTCCGCTTTCTCGCTGTCTGTTGATTTATTTATTTATACTTCTCTTTTTTTTACCGTACACATTTTGTAATCCCATGTAGAGTGAAATGTCAATTTGATGACGGTTTTATGTTTTGACTTGACAGGTACTGCATGTATTTTGTCTGATCATTGCCACCATGCTAATTTAACGAACTAATGCTAATTAACAAAAAATGCAAACTACACCAGCCTTATGAGGCTGGGAGACCAGGTAAGAACTAGCTCAAGATGATCTCCCAGCCTGACAAGGACTCAAAACCTTTTTTTATAACCAAAGTTGGTCTTTGCTGGTTTAAGACGGCCTATCTGGTCTCACACCCAGGCGAAGTGTCCACAACCCCAAACGAGCAAACCAGACCAGCCTAATAAGGCTGGGAGACCAGATAAGGCCAGAAACTATGATAAGAATCAATTTTTACAGTCTAGTTTGTGGTAGAGTTGGTCTTCCAACTGTGCTCAAAACCTTTCTTAAACCTGCAATAAAGATAAGAAACCTGCAGAAAAATTTAGCCGAAGCTTGTTTAGCTGGTCATGATGTTCAAGTTTGCTGGTTTTAGAAGAGTGTCGAGTACTTATCAGACTGGGAAAACAGATGGACCATCTTATGCTGGTTTTAAACTTTTTTTAAAAACCGGGATGACCTTTACAAATTCTCTCGACACTGACTTAAGGCCTCATTATGCTTCTGCGTCAACTAAACGGCGTAGCTACGCCGTCACTTCTACGGCGTCGTGGCCGTTTTATGGTTCTGCGTCAGGTTGCGTTGCATCGCGGTGCATCTGACCAATCACAGCCCTTGCGGTCTGCGTCGCCTTCACGTGTAATTATAATTTTTTGGAGGTGCACGTCGAGCTACGGCGGAGGGGTCGGAGAGGGGTTCGCCGCGACGCAGAGGGGTCTGCGGGGGTACGCCGTCGATTCGACGCAGAAGAGTCACTGCAGCTGGTCTTTTCAATCTATAACTCAATCTTTAGAGTATTTACACATAGAGGAAAGGAGAATGTAAAGGGGGAGGATATACCTCCTGTCTCTTTCTGTATCCTGTTTTTCTTGTGGGCCTCTATCTTCTAGAGAAGCACATAGACTAAAATACTGTTCTGCCCCAACAAAACAAAAGATTCACAGCTGCCGAGGCAGAAAAACTGCCTCTATATATTCTGTTCTGTTCCTAGTTCACTCACCTGAGAGGCTTCAGGCCAGTGTAGAGCCCAAACATGCTACAATAAAGAGAAAGAGAGAAGAAATATAGGCTAGCAACTTTTAGGTGAAATATTGTTGTTTTGGACTGGCACAGTGGCAATGAGAGCAGATATGGCACAACAACAACAAAAAACTGTAGATGGTTAGTCAGCCACATGGAGAATGAAAAAAAGAAGAGAAAAAACAGAAAAAATGAGCAACAGTTGACAACCCTTTGACTCCTTTTTAAATGAAAACGGAGTACAGAAGTCAAGGGCTGTGCTGAGATTTGGAACGGATTCTGACAGTTAAGCGTTCACTAAAAGGTTTTCAAGCTTGCAGAGGAAGGTTTCCCTCACCTTCATTGTGCCACCTCAGGGACAGACACTCTGCTAACATACAAAAAACCACCAGAACAATGCAGCAAAATAAATTGCTTGACATCATGGTGTCTTATTGATGCCATAAACTCTCTCTAGCGCTTTCCTTCACCCTCTGCTCTGTCACTATTTATTCTGCAATTTATTTGACTTGTGCACATTTGCCGTGTGTCTAGCCGTGCCTGAATTATTCCTTACATCAACTGAACTTCCCCAACAAGTACAACAAACAGCATCTTGATACTTAAACCATTAATCAGTGACAGATTTCATTAATTTGGTCCAAAAAAGGCCACAGGGAACTTCGGTGTGCCGGCTCGGCATAACTTCCCATTTGGGGGCATATGAACAGGATGGAATGGGATACAAAAAGCAGACAAGACAAGCAGGCATTAAATACATTTGTTTTCTTTCTCAAGAAATGAGTATTGACGCAGGCAAGGAGGCAGGCGGGCAAGTAGGCAGACAGGCAGCAGCCCCTTTTCCCTCTTACACATGCACCACGCGCCGACAGCCAGGGTGAAAATTAATTACTCAAGAGGGGGTGTGTGAGCAACAACAAACTAGGCAGCAGCAGGAGAGGATGTACGCCTATGTGAGCATGTGTGTTTGTGGAGAAGATAGTCGTGTAATAGCACAACACTTTACCTGTCTTAAAATATCACAAATACATATTTATCCGAATACAGTATTTATGCAACATACTTGCTTATCTCATCATCACTTGTGAAGCTTATTTCAAGCATATGTCCAATGGCCACCCATTAGCCCAGAGCAACTGTGCAATTATCTGATGTCAGGATATTTACACCAATCACTCACATCCTGTTCAATTATGCATGATTTTTAGTCTGGATGCTTTATCCTTGTCTCTTTTTGTTGTTGTTGTTGTAGACATTCTTTAAAGTGGATACTCTAACCTACATGGTACTTGGGTGTTGATGTTGATTCTAATTCCCTTTTTTTTTTAATCAATACCAATTAAAAACAAAAGAAGAAGAAAAAAAGATCTTGGCTTTTAGAAGCGAGAGGTGTCAATCTCAGCATATACTACGTATCCATTGTCCAAAACAGCACAAAGTATGCTTTCGTTGGCCACTAGCCGTGAAGTTTAATCCCCTTAGGTGGGATGTCACAGGGTCGAGGGTGAAGGGAAGGGAACACAATGCACGGACAAGACTACTGCTGTGCTGGAGAGATGGGAATATCCATCACCCGATTTCAGTGCTACCCTTGTCATGACCCCAAATATCCCAAAGTGCTTTTAATGTATATTTAGGCATACCATCAACAGCAGCACTAATGAATGGAGCTAAGCTTAGCACTAGCAGATGATATCACTTTTGATTGTAATGCTTCAAGGTCGTTAGCTTAGATATGATGATAAGGCTTAAAGTAAGTAAAAAAATGGGCCTAAATAATAATAAATGTATGTAATACATACATGTACGTAATATTATATACCTATATATGTATATAGCATGTATTATATTTTACACCTTAAAGTAAGCATCACTATGAAGTTCTGGTATTTTAAAATGTAAATCAAGCACTAGTTTATTTTTGGCACCAGTGCAATAAAGCAGAATTAATTTAATTAGGTTATGTTTGGGATGGGGGACCCAAAGGTAACACCTTTTCCTGTCAACAAGCCCTGTAGTAACCATAGTATCTCAAGGGATGGAGAGAGAGAGAGAGAGAGAGAGAGAGAGAGAGAGAGAGAGAGAGAGAGAGAGAGAGAGAGAGAGAGAGAGAGAGAGAGAGAGAGAGAGAGAGAGAGAGAGAGAGAGAGAGAGAGAGAGAGAGAGAGAGAGAGAGAGAGAGAGAGAGAGAGAGAGAGAAATGGAGGGAGATACACAGCAAGATGCAACAATTCCCACCGGTTCTACATAGTGACCCATTCCCAGTAGGCAGAGATAGGCTGGGTCTGGCTTTCATCCTCGCTAAACTATAAATCTCAATGCCTTTCTGTGGCTTTACTGAAGTCAACCTCATTTATCTACCGTTACATTTTTGTTTCTTTAGAATGAATGTGATGAATAGAATTACCTCTAACCATATCAGACCATCAAAGACACTGTGGTTGAGGCAGATACAGTCAGCCTAGTATGTTTTTATCCCTGCCGACTGGCCTTTTATTGTTTGTCCTTGCGGTTTTTAAATGGCAGCCATTAACTCAGGCCAAAAGAAGGTTTGGGTCTTCAGAAGAACCACAGGGGCCGGTTTGCAGTTCACAGCCCACTGACAGAGTTCCAAGTCCCCCACAGATCGCTTGCATTCAACCGGGCTTCCTGCTGGGACGGGCCCTCGTAAGACACAAAGCTGTCTCAATCCCCTCCTTGCACATACAAGCAGTGGTCTGGAGCGAAGCCTTTATCATTCTTAGCAGAGACATTGTTGACTATCAACAGCTGATTCCGCAGACGAGGTCCCCCGCATGTCTCGGCTTTACATCTTAAAAGCCTCCGACATCTACCGGAATCTGAATAGCATTAACATTTCAACAGACTGGAATATTGAAACAAGCCAGCTCTGACAGAAGAACAAGTTTTGTCTGAAAGAAACGCAGGCAACGAGATGTCAAAATGCTTGTTGCCAACTTCTCCTGAAGAACAGGCTGATGTAAACAAGTTCAAAGAGATTGATCAAAATGAAACATGTTACAGCAGGTAAAAAGAGATGGGATACTGCAAATGTGTAAATGGGTTATCGACACATTGCAGGTCTACATCCACATCAAGATGTTAGAATAAAAATATTATATAAATAAACGGCTTTGTATAGATAAACGGCTTCAAGTAAGTAATAAATGAATAAATAATAATAATTTCATAATATGTCATTTAATATTTAATAGACCATTACAAAAATACATGCACAACTGATACATGAATAAATATTTCACATTAACTGCCCAAATATCTTAAATATCATTTAATCAGTTAAGAAACATAAGTTTAATTATTGAAGCAGAACGGCATGGTGGAGTCACATGACCTAATTGGTTTAAATTGCCTATCGTAGGTGTTTAATTTAGGGTTCTGCAGATCAATAGAAAGATCTAAATATAAGCTGTGTAATGACACAAGTGAATGATTACTGGGTGGCTCTTAACTACTGCAGAAAGGCTTTCTGCTGAGGCTGAGAATGGAATCCTACTGTCTTTGCTCATATACAGTACTGTACTGTACACTATTGGTTTGTACATACAATTTAGCCTGGACAGGCTGAGTGTCGTTTACTGATGTATGTACTGCAAAAGCTTTCCAATGCATGGATAAGCAGATCAGATGAGGAAGAGGATGAGAACTATAAAGAGAATTGACCATTTTTGGTAACCAATGCCATAGTACTAATCACCATCAGCCATTATTAAATTATTCCATAAGCAAAATTCTCCAATAATAGGGTGTTACTAAGATAAAATAAGTAGTGGCTGGTCATGTGATCGAATCTGCCCCATCAATTAATCAGCTTTTATTAAGCTACTGATATGACCACCAGTGTCTTCATCCCATGAAACAGATTTGTCTGAAGTACTGTTGATTTCTTTACAGGCAGAACTTTTTAGTGAGGAAAACAATTACTGAGTGTGCCTTTAAAAATACATAAAACACATATGGATCAAATGGACACACATTTTCATGGATCCACACACACACTTGTAGAAAACAGTAAGAACATCATCCATCACCCTCTAAATGCACAGTTCAGTCCCGTCAGATAAATGCCTCATTAGTGCTGAATCCAGAAAACTGCACACGCGCGCGCACACACACACACACACACACACACACACACACACACACACACACACACACACACACACACACACTGGTAAAGACATTATACATGAGTTTACTCATCCAAATGTCCATTTATTGGCTTTAATTAATCAAATAAGGATAAATAAAGATGGGAAAACAGATCACCATGGCTTCCTTTTGTCTGTTGTTTCTCTGCCTCTTTTATCTCCCTGCATAATGGCTAATGAGATGCAGATGATGGCACTTCAGGAGTGGGCTTGAAAGAGAGGGCACGAGGATGGCCGAGAGGACAGAGAGAAGCGGGGAGGTTTGGAAAAGAGGGAGGGAGGGGAAGGGTGTATTTACCTGGCCCCTGATCTCGATTTTAGAGGCCTTTCACAAGCAAATCAAGCCGTCTACATTTGTCCGACCTTTTGAAAAGGGGTGTGTGTGTGTAAGTGTGTGTGTGTGTGTGTGTGTGTGTGTGTGTGTGTGTGTGTGTGTGTGTGTGTGTGTGTGTGTGTGTTTGTGTGTGTGTGTGTTTAGCGACTCTTCAATCAAAGACAAGCCCTTTAAACAAATATCCACAGCAAGAGCCCACTGACTTAACTAGGAAAAACCTGTTCAAGTCCTCTTTAGCATGAATTACAGATGTCCCACACTTATGGCTTGTCATTTAGGATGTGTATAAAGTTGTTGTGTCTATCTAAATGACTGAGTGCAGGTGTTTGAGTTCCGTTTTTCTTCCCTTTGTAATCTGCATGCAAAAGATTCAAAGTCTAAGTCCAAATAGGCACACAACAAACTAGCCCCGTTCAACACTGCAGTGAGATATTAGTATGGAGGAGAGGAAAGCTGCACGTGCAGCCCTAACTACATTGAATACCGGAGCGCTCTCTCTCTCTCTCTCTCTCTCTCTCTCTCTCTCTCTCTCTCTCTCTCTCTCTCTCTCTCTCTCTCTCTCTCTCTCTCTCTCTCTCTCTCAGCAATTCACCCACTCTTTTATCTGCCCTTTTCAGAGTTACATAAAATAGAGAAACCCCTAATTCCTTGGTGGATCCTCAAGTGTTTGCATGTCTCAGTGTGTGGTGGGGGAGGAGAAAATGCAATCAATTGTCTTCTGCTTTTCACATCTCATTTGGGCTCTGATGCTCCAAAAGTCCATTACCGAAACAAGAGAATAATTAAACCAAAGCACAAGTCGCTCTGATAAGAACAGATCTGTCCTGTCATATGCTCGCCCAATAAAGCAATAGATCCGTCCTGTCATCCGTTCCCCAGTGCTCGGTTTCCCTGCGGGGACTGTCTTAAACAACGGCCTGTGTTGTAGAAGCGACTCTCGTGAGCGTAGAAACGCAAGCTCAGCATTTAATTAGGAGAAACACAGTCTTACATGCTCTTTAAATGAGGGAAGTGAGGTTGGAAAGAAGAGAAAAAAGAAGAAAAAGGACAGGCCAGATTGATTAGGATAGTCGAGAGTGGTTGGGAGGGAGAACCGCAGAGCGATGGCTAGAAGAACAAGAAGAGAATAAGCGGCTGTGGGGGGTGGGGGGTTTGGGTAAAGGAGAAGAGAGATGAGAAAGGAGTGAAAAATGGAGGGAATGCAGATTTATGGAGTGATATTTTTCTCTCGGGCGGTAAGGATGTCAGCTCGCCGCGCTTTCACCTCATATAAGTAAGCGGGGCTGAACCAATCACAAGGGTTTAGCTGAAGTACTGTGCTGACAATATAACCTCAATTTGACATCTGACCTCTCAACCTGCATCATTGAACACAGAGGTATATCGCAGAAATATTATGGCACCATTAAACGTCCATATGTGCTTCTATGGTTGATGACTAAAGTTTTGGATCAATACATCAATCTGTGTGGGACAATCAAAGTACGTTCTTGACATTAAGCATGTTGATTGTCATGTATGTCCTTTGATTGACATAGAGATGATGCGATTTGTGAAAAATTAATGAATGAAAGCATGAAATATAAATCAATGAGATCAGATTTGAAGCCTTTTAATAAGGAAAACACTTGACGAGAAACAATGGTCGCACTTCTCACTCACTTTCTGGGGACTACACCAACTAATGAATTCATTTGTGGGGTTCACTTTTCAATCTAATCAGATGGAAGTGGATAATTAAGACAAAGCATTGTGGGAGAACCCTGAACCAGGGCCCGCCCACAGCATTAGCGTAATCAGTCTCGAGTGATTGGCTATGATATGAGTGACAGCTTCTAAAGCCAAGCATATGTTATCCTCAACCCAACTAAAAGCTGTGTCATACTGACAGTGAACAAATTATATTCAAACTATTTTTTTCCAACAAACTTTCTGAATACTAACACCTAACTTGTTTGATATATGTTTTATATAACTAACTTTATTTATATATGCAATGGTAAACTGTGTAACAAAGAGTGAGCTGTAGGAAATGTGCTATTGAACAAAGTCCAGAGTCAGACCTTTACAAACTGAACAGATACAAAATACTCACTCACATATTACTAACAACTACTGCAAAAAATAAACTACTTTAAAATTTAATTTATCGATCCATGTGGAACAATTTAAAAAAGAATAATCTGTCTGGATCACACTTTCTATATATATATATATATATATATATATATATATATATATATATATAGTAAATAGCACTTAGAAATGTGTGTGTGTGTGTGTGTGTGTGTGTGTGTGTGTGTGTGTGTGTGTGTGTGTGTGTGTGTGTGTGTGTGTGTGTGTGTGTGTGTTTCGGGGGCTTAACTAAATAGCACTTAGTATACATATCTGCAATATTGGTCAATGGGTCTTTATAACAAAGAGTAAGCTATGTGGAGTGCCTAAAAGTCCAGATTTTGTATTAGTACATGGAGACACATATTGAAAGCAGGGGGTTTTAAAGCCTGATGAGGTCAGAGGGCACTGGTGGCAATTTCCTGTCAATTAAGAGCTGAGAGCCAGTCATCAATCAGAGTTTTCTCTATGAAACACAAACACATGCTGAAAAAAACAAAAGGATTTATTTTATGTAAAAATATTTGGCTGATTTCCATTCACAAGGCCATAACAGGCTATTACTATAATCAGGCACAGGCAATTTCTTTTAGAGAAAGCCGACAATATACTCTCATAACTTAAAGTTCAAGTACCAAATTACTTGAACTGCAATTCGCATGAGCAAACCAATGTTGACATTCAGTGTTCAGCATTCTCACAGTTCCAAGTGTGAAAATGGAGACATGTCACAGATCAAGTTATACAGCTCACCATGTTAGCATTTCCACTTCAGCGCGTCCTTAAGGTCAGACATGATACCTTATACGCCACAATCAACACATTCAGTAGCGCAACTTCCAACATCACCAAGACCTTCATACAAAGGTCCTGTCTATCTCTCACCAACTAGCCTTCGCTAAGAAGACACTAGAGTGAAAAAAGAGGCATCTGCAGACTGATGGATGGATGGGGAGACGGACAGATGGATGGATGGATGGATGAAGAAATGGATAGTTGGATGGATGGCCACCCAGGGTTGTCAATATCCACGGGATGCACGTGGGGGGGGGGAGCTGTTTACGTTCACTCTAAGGCTCTGTCAGTCCTAATCAATCAATCACTGAGCGGGCAATAAATCACCATTCGCTTCAAAGCGCTGGTGTGGGAGCAGATTTGGAGAGTCTGGTGATACACACAGAGATGTCATAGGGACACATACTAGCCTGCCGAAAGAGAAAGAATTCCAGATGGAGGGGTGAACAGAGGGATGAACAAGCAGGGATGGGTGATTTGCCAGATTGACAAATTGTCAAAATCTCAACCATATTAATGGTGTACTGCCATAAACAAAAACCATTATATATTTTTAACCCCCAAAAAGTTGAATGTATTTTAGAAATAAACACATAGATATGCCCATATATACTTGAAAAGGCAATATTTTAGAATCTGACAGCTCCTCAACTCCCTGATGGGACAGCAAAGCATAAACTGGCTGCAGAACAGATCATAAACAATTCGGACATCCTACTTATTTGACGTGTGACTTTTTCACACTGTGAATATGGATGCAAGTATGTATTTAACAAATATAAATTTTGAAGACATAAAAATATACAATCCTGCAGGAATCTAGGTTGGTATAAATCCACTTACACTACAAAAAGTCACGTTCTTTCTTGGTAATGTTATCATGTTTTCCAGTAGAAAAAATGTAAATCATCTTTAAAATTTGATACATTTACCTGAGAAGTAGCCTAAATCTTGAGATATTGAACGATTTTTAATTATTTTATCTAGAGTATATCTTGAATTTAGTATTTTTTTTGACCAATTCTTTAAACAATTTCTATCTCAATAAGATTTGTGTTTTGGTGATGTTAGTAATGACAAATATTGATAAGAGCTTGATTTGTTGCAGTGTAGCATGAGGCTGGTGGTTCAGAGGTTGCTCTTGAAGATCCTTAGAGCTACTCTCGTTATCTCTAGGGCAGTGACTGTAACCTAGATATGTGGACAGGTTGAGCTCCGATATTACCCTAAAGACCTCCACACAGAATAAGGTTATCACAATGCAGTGTGTGTATGTGTGAGAGATGGTCATGGCTGGGGAAAAACGGAGGATTACACATTTGTCACTGTCAGCTATGCTTGCCTCTTGCACATAAGTACAGTCCTTCCTTCTCCTCGGTCTCCTTTAAAGTCCTTCGCCACGTCTGTTTATAGAAATATATCACCTAGCCTATACCTTCAGCAAAAATACAAGACATTTGCTTGCAAGAAACAAGTCTCAAAGACATGCACGCATATGCAATACACAGTTTGTGGGAATAGCATCCAAATAGTCAAGACACGCACAACACACACACACACACACACACACACACACACATGCACGCACGCACGCACGCACGCACGCACGCACGCACGCACGCACGCACGCACACACACACACACACACACACACACACACACACACACACACACACACACACACACACACACACACACACACACACACCTACCTTTCTAAAGAACAAAAATACCTGTTAACCTTGATCTGTGATCATACAATGCTAAAATGTGTGTGTGTGGGCTTAACAATTACAAAAAATAGATTTCCTTCAATGTGCCCAACAAAAAAAGATCAATTACACCACAAACGTTGTAGGTCATTGATCCGACCTAAAACACACTCATTCTTATTCCTATATGCATAAACCCATCTGTCAGTGAATGCCTTTGCCAACGGCATCATGCTATTCTTTTGGTCTAGGTGAGATTGTCTCTTTATCCACCACGCTTCCTTTCTTTCTCTTTTTTCTCCTTCCTTTGGTCATTACTAATGTAGAAAATGTGACTAACTCCGTACACATACTTGTGGCGGTACAAATAATGAATTGCATCTACTGATACCATTGTTTAGGCCTATGTGTCTGCTTGGTTTTAGCACCAAATTCACTAAAAAAGTCATGCAAATCATAAAATGATCCAAATGCAGCAACAAAATCTGTTCTGAATGCAATTTTCACAACAAGTTCCCATCTACATCGCAGTTTGGCATACTGCACTGGGATTGTACACCATTTCTCAAACCAAAAGCTGACAAATCAATCTTTAAACTGCAGAAAGTATGTTCAATACACCGTATACCTGGATATATTCCTGTTATAGTGCTTGTCTCCATTTGATTTTTTTTTTCTGAGAAAATTTTGTTAACCTCCTGATTTCTAACAGGTGCTATAGCACAATGCTAATTGCTAGTTTTGTAAATAAGGCACATAACAAGCCTAATTTGCAAACAAATGAGATGTGTTTGTGTTTAAAAATATGACACTAAATCAATTTAAGCACTGTATTGTCACATGCCTGTCCTGTCTTGTGTTGCACATGGGTGTTTTGTTATTTTGGGCCATGTGCTCTGGTCGTTGTCTGATCCCTCCCCCTCGTTACCTGATTATTGTTTGAGTTCTTCCACCTGTCCCCTCTTGATTTGTTCCCTTCTTAAGTCTCCTCTTGTTTGCAGTCTTTGTCGGATCGTTGTCTAATGTCTCCTGTTCCCCGTGATTCCCCGTTCCCCACTTCATGTTAAGGTTCAGTTGTTTCATTCTTATTTATTGTGTTTTTCCCCCTCGTGGGTTTTTGCTTTGTGTTTGTTTATTTTTGTAATAAATTACCATTCTCTGCATTTGAGTCCTCACACCTTTTTTTATCTTGCACGTTCCGTGACATAACGATCCGACCAAATGAGGACTCAGCGGAGAAGAGGGGCCATGCCAGAGACTGTTCACGTTCCGTCTGCCCAGCGAGAGACTGTTCACGTTCTGTCTGCCCAGCGAGAGACTGTTCACGTTCCGTCTGCCCAGCGAGAGACTGTTCACGTTCCGTCTGCCCAGCGAGAGACTGTTCACGTCCCGTCTGCCCAGTCTGAGACAGATCCGGAAATGCCCATTTGTGTGGCCGCCAAGGCACTCACGGACTATCTGGAGCGTCTGGCTCGGATCCTGGACATGCCCGTGTCTGCTGTTCCAGAGCCGGAGCCAGTGTCTCCTGTTTCAGAGCCGGAGCCAGTGCCCGTTCCAGAGCCGGAGGCAGAGCCAGTGCCCGTTCCAGAGCCGGAGGCAGAGCCAGTGCCCGTTCCAGAGCCGGAGGCAGAGCCAGTGCCCGTTCCAGAGCCGGAGGCAGAGCCAGTGCCCGTTCCAGAGCCGGAGGCAGAGCCAGTGCCCGTTCCAGAGCCGGAGGCAGAGCCAGTGCCCGTTCCAGAGCCGGAGGCAGAGCCAGTGCCCGTTCCAGAGCTGGAGCCAATGTCTGTTCCAGAGCCAGCGCCTGTTCCAGCGCCAGAGCCAGTGTTTTTTTCTGTGTTTGTGTTTGTTCTTGTGACTGTTACAGTTCTTGTGTCTGTCCCTGAGACGGTGTCCGTTGTTCCTGAGCCGGTGTCCGCTGTTCCTGAGCCGGTGTCCGCTGTACCTGAGCCGGTGTCCGCTGTACCTGAGCCGGTGTCCGCTGTACCTGAGCCGGTGTCCGCTGTACCTGAGCCGGTGTCCGCTGTACCTGAGCCGGTGTCCGCTGTACCTGAGCCGGTGTCCGCTGTACCTGAGCCGGTGTCCGCTGTACCTGAGCCGGTGTCCGCTGTACCTGAGCCGGTGTCCGCTGTACCTGAGCCGGTGTCCGCTGTACCTGAGCCGGTGTCCGCTGTACCTGAGCCGGTGTCCGCTGTACCTGAGCCGGTGTCCGCTGTACCTGAGCCGGTGTCCGCTGTACCTGAGCCGGTGTCCGCTGTACCTGAGCCGGTGTCCGCTGTTCCTGAGCCGGTGTCCGCTGTTCCTGAGCCGGTGTCCGCTGTTCCTGAGCCGGTGTCCGCTGTTCCTGAGCCGGTGTCCGCTGTTCCTGAGCCGGTGTCCGCTGTTCCTGAGCCGGTGTCCGCTGTTCCTGAGCCGGTGTCCGCTGTTCCTGAGCCGGTGTCCGCTGTTCCTGAGCCGGTGTCCGCTGTTCCTGAGCCGGTGTCCGCTGTTCCTGAGCCGGTGTCCGCTGTTCCTGAGCCGGTGTCCGCTGTTCCTGAGCCGGTGTCCGCTGTTCCTGAGCCGGTGTCCGCTGTTCCTGAGCCGGTGTCCGCTGTTCCTGAGCCGGTGTCCGCTGTTCCTGAGCCGGTGTCCGCTGTTCCTGAGCCGGTGTCCGCTGTTCCTGAGCCGGTGTCCGCTGTTCCTGAGCCGGTGTCCGCTGTTCCTGAGCCACCGTCGTGGCCACCCGAGGGGTCTTCACCGCCCTGGCCGCCCGAGGGGTCGTCTGCTTCGCCCTGGCCGCCCGAGGGGTCGTCTGCTTCGCCCTGGCCGCCCGAGGGGTCGTCTGCTTCGCCCTGGCCGCCCGATGGACTGTCTGCTTCGCCCTGGCCGCCCGATGGACTGTCTGCTTCGCCCTGGCCTCCCAGGAGTAAGCGTTCTGTCCCTCCCGTCCCGCCCTGGTCTGTCCCTCCCGTCCCGCCCTGGTCTGTCCCTCCCGTCTCGCCCTGGTCTGTCCCTCCCGTCTCGCCCTGGTCTGTCCCTCCCGTCCCGCCCTGGTCTGTCCCTCCCGTCCCGCCCTGGTCTGTCCCTCCCGTCCCGCCCTGGTCTGTCCCTCCCGTCCCGCCCTGGTCTGTCCCTCCCGTCCCGCCCTGATGTTTCCTTCCGTCCTGCCCTGGTGTTTCCTTCCTGTCCGACCCTGGTCTTATGGAGCGTCTGGTAGCCGCTCCGTAGGGAGGGGGTAGTGTCACATGCCTGTCCTGTCTTGTGTTGCACATGGGTGTTTTGTTATTTTGGGCCATGTGCTCTGGTCGTTGTCTGATCCCTCCCCCTCGTTACCTGATTATTGTTTGAGTTCTTCCACCTGTCCCCTCTTGATTTGTTCCCTTCTTAAGTCTCCTCTTGTTTGCAGTCTTTGTCGGATCGTTGTCTAATGTCTCCTGTTCCCTGTGATTCCCCGTTCCCCACTTCATGTTAAGCTTCAGTTGTTTCATTCTTATTTATTGTGTTTTTCCCCCTCGTGGGTTTTTGCTTTGTGTTTGTTTATTTTTGTAATAAATTACCATTCTCTGCATTTGAGTCCTCACACCTTTTTTTATCTTGCACGTTCCGTGACATGTATAGTGCTATTTCAGCACATTTAGTGTCTGGTTAATACAGGGTTTTATGCTGGGCTAAAGTGTCGCAACTCAGTGTGCATTTTCACCTCCTCATTTCCTGCACCATCTTTCCATCAGAAGAGATTTAGACACTTCTGATACAATAACAAGCGACAGAATTACTCCAAATGCTCTATGACATAGTTCATTTTGAACAAATTATCTGTTATATTTACAGAGCGCACAAATTAAATTAGATTTTGAGATCCTGAGTTTAAGAGAAATAAAATGGGAAATTGAACGTGGGTGTTTTTAGATCTCTTCTCAGACTTGATGATAGTGAGGTTCGTCACAGCAGTTAGCATGTGCGATAAAGCCAATCATTAAATAATACAAATGACAACACAAAGCAACGCTCTGTGTATACAAAATGGAAGCTGTAATCTTTATTACTGTTATTCTATTATTATCATCATAATAATATTAATTCAAACACAGGGATAATGAATAAGCTTCCTCTCTCTCTCTCTCTCTCTCTCTCTCTCTCTCTCTCTCTCTCTCTCTCTCTCTCTCTCTCTCTAGCTCGTTAAAGATGAAGAGAAAGACAGAGATTTGGCAGGCAGCCATGGTTCAATAAACTCCACTTGGTAGCACAACCATGCAGCAGTCTGTTCTGTTTGGCTTAGGAAAGTGTGCTAAGCTATTCAAATTAAATATGACTGTCCTAAACATATACACTAATGGGACAGGTGCTTAGACACACATGCATATGAAAACTCCCATCCTCCTCAACCCACCAATAACGGTCTCCTCTGTCACAAAACTAGCGCTATATAGGGCTCACACTGTTTACACAAGCACTCCAATTAGCCTATTTACATTTTTATTTCTTACACCCAAGACTCATGAAATCTAGACAGATTCATACAGCGTGATATCTGCCTCGGGGCACCAAACAAAATCAATTTCACTATCAAAAGAGCACAGAAAACACATTCGAAGGGTGAAACTTACAGAACATCTGGACTTAATGCAGATATTCGTTTTTAGCTAACAGCTAATAGTTTTCGTACATGGAACGAACGCAGGTCTGAATCTGTTTGCGACAAACTGAGTCAGATTTGTTTTCAGTTCACGTTGGATCTATCATATTTTATTGATATGTCTAGCAGATTATTGGGAGACACCATATTGGCTGCGCAGAAGTCATACAGGTGGAATCTGCCTGGGATACCTACAGGTAGTTTGTGAAGAGCTGAAGTAGCCTCTGGGTTGCCCTTAGGAGCTGAAGACATGAAACGATACACGCAGAGACACAAATAAGTAAATAAAAAAATGAAAACAACTCCTCATGTGCAAAGTGAATAAAAGGGGTGAACAACTATCACAAGTCTCCACAGAGAAGAAAAAAAACAAAGAAAAAAAAAACATGGTATGTCATTTTTTCGAGGTTGGGCACTGTAAAACACTAGTTTGTAAATGCTTTATTGTGACTTAAGGACACTGACACAGTAAGTTATAAACGCATACCAAACAACTCGCAAACCCTAACGTACAAAATAATAAAAAAAAGCATATGTACATCACAGTGTGACAAAAACGCAGCTTTCGTTCTGCCTCCTTTCATGCAGCACTCATTTCCCCGTAACGGTTGTGATTTGACTCCCTTCCCTGTCGTCACAAAAAGCTCTCTTCCTCCCAGAGCACTCCGACCTGCAGCCACAATACAGTCTTCCCTCCTTCCTTCAGTTATTCTTTTTCTTTTTCTTTCTGCGTGGCCCGGCATATGTAGCGCGGCGCCGTGTATCTCTCTTTGGGGAAAGGCAAAGTTATTGGATTGTGAAATTACAAAATAATGAGGCAAAAATGAAAGCGCCACACTCTTTGTTTTCTTTTGCGAGCACACATCTGATAAGAAGAGCGGCGGAGGGCTGGGGGGACGAAAGAGGGGGAGGAGGGAGGGAGAAAGAGCAGAAGACGGTGCATGATGAACTGACGGGGGAGATGACAGGAGGAATGTTTGGATAAAGATTCTCCTTCCTCTGTATTCACAGACATGGCATGGCAGTAAGAGAACAGAACAGGTTATCACACAGAAGGATCAATGATCCGCTCTGTACACACAGCTATTCAGGTGGAAGCATATGTGTGTGTGCCTGAGGCATGTGAGCATGCATACCAATAACACTGCCCACAAAGAGCACACAAACACAGGCCAACAACCCAACACGTTTACCACCCGGCACTAGATTCACACAAAAAGGTCATTAGTAACTGCACCACCAATGAACAGGCCACCGTTCTCAACAGCTGGAAAACTGACAAGTCCCCCCCCCAAAAACAAACAAATAAATAAATAAATAAATAAATGGAGGGAACAGGTTTATTGTGGCTTTTAAGTACACGGACACAGTGAGTTATCATACCTAAACACATATGAATTAAACAACTTGCAAACCCCTGACGTGTACAAAATAAAAAAAAAATAAAAAAAACATCTGTAGCTCACAGTGTGAAACAAACGTGGCTTTCGTTCTGCCTTCTCTACCACCCAGAACTAGGTTCCCACAAAAAGGTCATTAGTGACAACAGCTGAAAAACTATCAACAGCCCTGCTCTGAAATATAGTAAACTACCCTATAGCTGACTACATAGAGAGGAGCCTTTTAAATCTTAATGAATCCTAACTGAAGTTAAACCTCATAAGAAACTGATTTGAAATACTCTACAAATAGCCAGAGACAATATGAGGAAGAGATGTATCACTTGTATAAATATGTATGCTAAAAACCCTAATTTTCAATATGGCAGCTGTATTCTTAGTCCAACCACAAAGTTAAAACAAAATCACTTTAGTTTGTTTACTCTAGTTTCTCACTTGCAATTACAGTTGTTTAGTGTGATTTGAATTGCTGATGCTATTGAAATGGGCTATTATCATGAGAAACAGTTTTGGAGATTTGGGTATTTTTAATATAGATACGAGTTGTACTAAATAGCTGCTAGAATCATTGCCAAGATGGCCACAGAGTGAACTGACTAAATATATGAGGCTGCTTCCAAGTACCCGGATGACCTACTACTTCCATAAGATTCTGAAGTGTGCATCCAGTAGACACTTAACTATCCCATGAGGCCACATGAGAGGATTTATGAATGGCAGTTAAGTGACACCGTGGTCACATGACGAATGTAGTACATCCCTATATACTGCACACATTCATACTACATAGAGCATATTTTTTAACGGTCGCAAAGTACTTATTCCGTCATGAATGAAAAACTACAAAGGAACAAATGAGTACAGCAATATTAACATTCTAGTAACTACTATTAACTAACAAGAACATCTGATTAATGAATTAGTAAGCAATAGCACTCAGTTGAATAAGGTAGTTCACTATTATGCTAATCAGCTACTATTTTTTCATACCTCTTGGAGAAATAATAAGAATTAATGGTACTAGTTTAGTGTCCAATTTTAGTACTTACAAAGCACATATTAATGCTTTATTCTGCATTACCATATTCCTATTCCTACCCAATGCCTAAACTTAACAACTACCTTCCTATTACTAAGCAGTAATTAGTTTATAGTTTATTAAGACAAAAGGCATAGTTAATAATTATTTGAGTAAGAATTGGACCCCAATCTAAAGTGTGACAAAACTACTATATACAGGTTCATAATTAAGGTGAGTAATGCATAATGTATAATTAATTCTAGAGTTAAGATCATGGTAACCCAATAGTAATGACTCAAGTACTCCCTAAGTCATTGAAGTCATTTAGTTTTTGTAAGGTTTTGGATAACAATGATTAGCGACAGTAATGAAGTGTAACCAAATCTCGGAGAGAGATAATTTAGGATGCAGCATTAGATTGCTCTTTGCAGTATACTTGATTTGTAAATTGATGCATGTTGGTACATTAGCATGTTGCTAAACTAATTCAAAATACTCTTACAAACATAAAATACACATGAATATTGGGTGTGTTGTACCCTGAAGTCCTCTAGCTCTGTCTCTCTCAGGTCTGTCCACTCAGACACATTCGTCCCTCTAACCCAAGTAGGCACTGATTGATAATTTTTGCATGCACTGCCATTGATCGTCTGCGGAGACGGCTGGTGTGTTACCTGAAGTGTTATCCTCCATAAACATCGTCTAATCATGCGCAGCTACGGCCAAAAGAAAGTAATTACAGCCCAAGAACAAAGGGATCGATGACGAATACAAAAACAGACGCAGGAGATTATTGGGAAATGGATTGGCTCAGATCAGAAGCTAAAGGAAACTTAATGAAGAGCAATCATACATTAAAACAGCTGAGCGTCCACATTATCCATTGTTTCATCCTGGAAGATGCCAGAGGAAGTCCAAAAATAGGAGAGTTTAGAGGACGGCTGCCTTTGTATTGTTCTTGCTATTGTTTTTTCCTGTGTTTTTTTTTTGTCTGTCTTGGTCTTATGCTTGTTCAGATATTTTGCTGGTATTAAATTTGCATATTAAGCACACTTTCCATATGTATGAAATGCATTATTGAAAAAACTATTCTTTGTGATAACAAGTAAAAGTCTTCCAGAAAACATAACATTGACAATAGTCAAAATTGAATAGGCTTAAAAATTAATAATTCATGTTAAATTTACCCTAGATGGACTGACAAACTCAGCTGAAAGACAATACATGTTTGACATATGTGAGGGGATCTGGGAAAATCCATCGGATGACGCGCTCAGGGGCGTAGTGGCAATCGGGAGACTTTTCCCGGTGGGCCGGTAGTGTTTTGAGGTCGCGAGGGCCGGTCTGATAATAGTTATACATTGCAAGTTCTTAGCAACACCATCGGGCGGCATGGTTTGCGGCTGCTGCCCGCTTGTCAAACTGTGCAGCCTCTCTGCTCAACCCGTAAATAAATCCATTAATCCGTAAATTTTGTTTGAGTTCTTAAATGGTCTAGTGGTAGATCTTTTGCCAAGTGTGTCAGAGGTTACGGGTTCTAATTCGCACTCGTATAGTTTTTTTTTTTCTCTCTCTCATCGAAACTGAATATGTTCATCAGTGGTTAGAGTCTATATCAAGCAGGGACACGTGTGTGTGCATTTTATTTTGTAATTTCACCGGAATGAATAGAGAGTCTCCTCAACGGCGATAGATTGTAGTGTGCGTCCGAGTGAAGACTGCGCGAGCCACAAGAGAACACTATGTCCATGCAACTGATAGCAGCGGAAACGCACTCAGCTCGAGTTAAAAATAAACACATTTTAGTCCTATAACTCTTATTTAATAGCAAACTAAATTAATGATCTGCTACTTAACTGGAGATGTTTTATTTTGTGTTGAATTAATTAGGTACATCCATGGCTCAATGTTTCAAAAAGTGGTGGGGGACAATATCGATCCTGAGAAAAAAGTTGTGGGACACGACTTCACTAGATCTAAACAATTCAATCTAACCATAGATGTGAGCAGTAGTGGTGGCTTTCTTAATCTATTTAAAATAATTTTGCAAGGGTTCTTGCAAAACATTTTTGTTTTGTTTTTACCAAAAAATTTGGTCAAATTTGTTTTTTTCACAAAATGCTGTTCCTGAAAATCATAGCGATCAGCTGACTTCAGATAACTATGACTTTTGTTACCGACAAATGATGAAAGAAGTAGCCTAACATCTTATGTAAGTAGCCTAACATCTTGTGTTGTTTGGGTTACAGAACTATGCAGTTGCTGCATTTCACATGGTTACAGTTAATGTTTGAATTTAAGGCTAGTTGTATGTACTTTCAAGTTTAACCCAAATTAAAAACAAAAGCTAAATGTTGATGCTAAATGTCAGTACCTATATTGAATGAGCTTAATGCGCAGTTACTGCCATTAAATCCAGATGGTTACAGTTATTGTTTTTAATAGCCAAAAGCAAGTTTGGCCTGTTAAATACCAAATAAACATTGTGTTTATTGTTTATCTTCCATTATTTCTTGTTTGTTGCTTAAAGAAAATAAAACCGGAAATCGGTATCGGAATCGGTCAGTTTGCTTGTGAAAAATCAGTATGGGAATCGGCCATGAAAAATCATGATTGATGCATCACTAGTATCAAAACCTGAAATAGGTAAAATTTCTCCATGTGATGGGTCTTCCCAGATCGCATCACATATTCACTTAAGAATGGAAAAAAGCCATTGATTTCAGCTCTTAAAATGACCATAACTTGACGGCCTGGAGGTGTGACCTAGTTCCTGTTCCAGCTGTGGCTTTCATGAAGCATCTTCATTGAGGTTTAGATGAGATTTAAATTAAAAAAAGTTTTATTTCTCACAACTTATTGTTCAAACTTCACTGGCAGTCATGAGGGAAGTCATGTGACTCTTTAAATACTGTGAATGATTCATTTCTTAATCTGAGGAAATGATCAGCTGTGGGGCTTGTATGCCGAGCGAAGGAGATGGACTCTGGCAAATCTGAATTGGGGGAATTGTCTGTCAGTCATTAGAGAGCCTGGGGGAGCCTTGGGTCCCAGCCCTGGGCAGAGAATCTGGGGAGGCCATGGGGAATGGAGCAGTGCACAGAAACCCTACTGTGACCACCAACAGCAATAAAGTAGGAGAGCCAGGGAAACTATTACACCAGGAGACCCGAGCACAGTGATTCACTACAACGCCATCAACATTTTGTACCCTGATTGCCTGGAAGGACGCACCTAAGCCCTAACAGATGGAGAGAACGGAAGCAAGTGTGTTTGAAAATACAGAATGAAGAAAGATGTTCTTCGGGTCAGCAGGGAGATTGTGTGCGGTCGAACGGCCCGGGTTTAATAGCGAGAGTGTTTCTTACTGAAGCAGCAGTGACACCTGTGCTTCCAGTAGACTAGGATTGTGTTTGAGAGGAAGCAGAAAGAGAAAAAGAGTGATATATGACAGCAAATGAAGTGTGACCACAGAGAGAGAGAGAAAGAGAGAGAGAGAGAGAGAGAGAGAGAGAGAGAGAGAGAGAGAGAGAGAGAGAGAGAGAGAGAGAGAGAGGGTGGTATCAGACGGGCGGAAAGGCAGGTTTCTCAAAACCCCTCCAGACTCAATCAGGACTCCATTACTGCACCTGCTGGGCCCTCAAAACCACAAGCCACAGAGATGACCACACCACACCAGAGGCAGATGTCATTCACCAATGCACAACTTGGACATTTGAAAGATGCTTGTTGCAACAGAAAGGTGTACTTACAACATATACCAACAGGGGCTAAGCTAAATAATATAAATATACAATATATAAATACAAATATTGTGAAATATGTTTTAGTATAAACACCTGTAAATATAATGTACGGACAGAACGACGGATAGGTACGCTGCATCCTTGACATTGTAATGTGGTCTAAAGGCTAGTCTGGATATGATTAGTTTAGCAAATAGTTAGCTAGAAATTAAACTGGCCTGGCAGTTAGCATAACAATGAGATTTGCCCGGCCAAGGCAGTGAAATTAGTTTGGCATCGGGTTTGCACAGGACAATAGAACGGCTATGCGCACGGATGATAGGGGATATTTGTCAGATATCTTTTGAAATACATATGGCATTAAACAGCAAAAGACCGGGTTCAAAGCGACCATTACCATATTCTCTGCCTATTAAAATTATCTCCGTCTCTAATACATTCTTGTATCCATGCACAAAGTCACTGTGATGTCATTAAATGTCACCTGTGGGTAAAGAGTTTTCACTGAAATAGATTGGCCCTCACAATAAAAGTACTTACTGATGTCAAGAGTTATATTTTCATAGAGCACCATCCCCTCTTACTGTCATAAATGGAGGGACTGGAGAATTAAATATCATTAAATATCACCCTTCTCATTACACCATGCAATTACACTGGGATCTGGGTTTTAAAGTCCGCACCGGTTGCCTAGCAGTCAAATTATGCCTCAGACAACCATGTCGATCAAATAAAGAGACGGAGGGTAGAAGGAGAGGAGACCTCTGGGTAAATGAAAATGGCTTATGACTCACCTCTATCTTTCTGTCTCTGTATCTCTGTCTCTTTCTATCACTCTCTAAAGAAACTGTTTTTTTTTTAATAAGAGGAAGTCATTCAATCTACTGTAGCCATTCATTTTTATCAGTGTTTAAAGTTGACATCTTTAATAAATGTGTGTGATGGGAGCCAAAAGGGAAGGTAGAATCAATTTAAAACACGGTTACTACTTACACTCATTTGCCAGACATGCACCCCTTCCTTTTGTCAGGACGTGAATCCGGTAACACAGAGTGATTGATCGCGGGCACGGTTAACCAAGACACGCATTAAACTGCTGATCACAGAGTGTGGATATTTGCAATACTACCATGGTTTATTCTCATATTTCATATTCATCTGTGAGACAGAGAGTTTGTTCGAGTTATTGAGCGTAATGAGCCATGGGGGCGACCAAGTTTACACAAGACAAGCAGTTGACTGCTGCACCATTTAATATTCACTATAGTACACCGGATCGGAGCGTAGAGCGTATGACTTGCAGTGGTTCAAATAACAGAGCAAAGAGCATAATTACTAAACTGAGATGTTAACTGAGGCCGTCCAGCCACTTAGAGAGAAGGCTTAACCAATCCACTCTTTCCCACTTTCTGACACAACATCTACAGTCAATAAACGCCTCAGCCCACATAGATGGGTTGAAACAGGAATTATTACAGGGAAGAAACCAAGTTAAGAGATGGAGGGATGTAATACAGCATCATTAAAATGCATTATTTAAAACTCATTCCATTCAATGTGCCGAACAATAGCTAAATGTGAATTATTTCTCATTAGCACTCTTGTGCTTCCCTAAGGACTGTATTGAGCTCTAACTTTGTCTGTGTGACAGAGACAAACGAGTAATGTGTTTTAAAAGACAGTAAGAAGAGGATATAGCCCAAGGCTTCAGGCTAAATAGCAGCGAGACCATTTGTTTGGCAATGAGGTGAAGTCACCAGTTGAGTCAGGACACACGTATCATGTTACTGGTGACAAGAAGCAGGTGAAACCAGTATGTGACTCAAGACAACTTCATTGGAAACAATAATGTTAAGGACAGGTAATCTACAAAAGTAAGCATGTGGAGGTGTAAGGGTATGAAAAGTGGAGCTGAAGTGTGGGAGTAGGAAGACAATTTCCTGGCAAGGACATTTGTCACTCAGTGTATGTGGATGGGTGTTTGTGTTCAAATGTGTGAGGGAAATGTAAACATTACGAATGATAATGTGAAAACAGAAGTGTCATGAAAAGCAGCAGGGAAAACTATAGTTCCATTTCATGAATTCATAATCAGTGAAGCAGTAAACTATCTGCTAACAAAATACTTGTGATTTATGATATTTAGGAAACTGTTTAAACATTTTAGTAAAGTTATTGTATCGCTTGTAGTATATGCAAGGGTCTTTAAAAAAAAGTTGCTGCCTTAAATTTTTAAATACAATCAACTTGGATGTTTAAGTCATTTCAACTTAAATTACATTAAATTGACTTAAAAACTGTGTTGAATCTTGTCTAGAACATAAAAAAGATGCAAATTGCTTAACTTATTTTTATGAATTAAAGCAATGTAAAAACATATTTTGATATAACGTACTGATCATTGTATTGATCATCAAATGGTAATGTAAGAGCACAGTTAGCCACACACACTGGGGTCCTTGCACACCCCGCTCCCTCTTGTTCTCTCTTCAGACGTGACATAAAAGTGTGAAAGAGGGCTGAGTGAAAGGAAAGAGCATGGACAGGAATGAATGTCATGGTTATAACTCAGGAGACAGCCGGTATTGTGAGGCTTTGCTGGGGAACGTGGTGTGTCCCTGACGTCATGATTGCTGTGAATAAAGTCTAGTCCTGTATTATCCCCCCCCCCCCCCCGTGTATGAGTGACTTGTGTTGTGTTTTTGATCTAAAACACTGAGAATATTTCAATGGCAGGTGGATGGCAGAAGACACAAGAGCTTGATATATAACACAAGGATTAGTGTTTAGTGGCCCGTTCCCGGGGCGGTTTTGGTCTGTGGCATTTAATGAGAAGACACTCTGGGCAAATGCACTTAGTTGTACAACTTCCGTATGATTGTTTTCAATGTATTCACTAATGGACGGATTGATGGACGGATGGATGTGAGAAGCTGAAACTTATAATAAGGGACATGACATTACCGAAACACTCAAAGCAGTTGACAAATCACAATACACTGGTCCAAGAGCAATGACCAATCAGAGCACATTGCTTTTTTTTAGAAGGAGGGGCTTCATAGAGACAAAAACTAAACAGAGTGTCACTGACTAGAAAGAGAGGTGCTGCAAAAATGTAAAATATGTAGAAATAAAGTGTTTTCGAACATTCAAGCTTTATAACCCACCCACCCATCTATATCCATCCACACACACACACACACACACACACGAGTCTGATCCATGGGCGTCATATGAAGACCTCCATATTGATGTGTGTTAGTCAAATTGAGGTTTGGGTTAGTCTGTTTGCCGAGGCTTGATTCAGAGTCTGTCAGAATGATGGAGACCGGATGTTGTTTCTACGCCCAATTAAGGAAGACAAAGATTACGCTGTAGATGCATTTATAACGGTGAGTGTGTGTATATGTGGGTGATGGGGTTTGTACATAACCAACAAAGATTTTTTGCTAAATTAAATCTCCCATTCGGAGATGATTTTATCCAATATAACAGTTATTTCCCCCCTTGTCAGACGCATAGGCAAACCAAACTGAACAGTAATAGGTTTTGTGCATTTATTTTTAGATGGCAAATGGGCGTGATGTAAATTTCTTGCTTTTGGTGCATTTAATGCACGATCACTGCTTCATGCTAAATGGCTGTTATCTGCGGACACAAGTCAGCAGGTGTTCACTGAAGCCGTTAACTGGGTCTAAATGAACAGGGCTGGAGGGAAGGATCCATTCTCTGGATGGGCTGTTGCACAGTAAACACTGACCCGGGCCTGACCTGATCAGACAAGTGCTTTTACTCATCAGCTCTGCAAATTGGTACGAGTGCCATTAAGACATTAATTTGGACCTCCCAACAGTTTAACTAAGGACAATGTGCACAACACACACGCATACAATTAATGACACACACGTCAGTGGGACGGTAATCAGAGGGATTGTAATGTGTCAGAGCAACAAGGACCACACGTGAAGACAAGCCAGATGCTAATGAAGCACAGAAAAGTGTGTGTGTACTTACACCATGTACAAATGGTCAGCAACCACTGGCACATGAACGGGCACTGAAAAGTAAAATTATGTAAGCAAAGATAGAAAACAGATATTTCACTATATTGCTGTTTTTACTGTATTGTGGATCAAATAAATGCAGTCTTGGTGAGCAAAGGATACTTTTTTACTTTTTTTACCTTTTGAACTGTGGTATGTGTGTATGCATATTTTTTTTTAAATCAAATGTGATTAAAACATGGTATAAAAAATACTTAAAAATGTGGTTGTGTAACTGTTAGATTTAACATGTTAGCTCCTCCCGTTCGGCCACAGAAAAAGCTGTGACTTAATATTCCACTATAGTTTCGCTTTAACATACATCATTCACATACTATGCCGCATTGCATTTTTCAAAGAGAATACACTACTTACTCTACTCATAATACAAAATGGCACAGAGTAGTGAAGTATGTGAAATGGGATGAAACCAAACATATAATAGACAGGAAGATGGAGTATAATTGTGTTTCTAGAGGTAGTGCAACCACACATGCAAGTCGATGACTTCCTCTCCCAAGTAGGCAAACACATACCAAGACCATATCAGTGCTGCTAAGAGTAGCTCATCAAAACAAACACGTGCACACCACACAAACAAATACCCTGCTTGCTGTAAATTGGTTTCGTATGAACCTGCCTTTGTCCCCATGTTCATCCTTCTGTCCGGACAGCTCGTGTTTCCTTTTATTTACCTCACTCTGTCTGACACACAAAGCAAAGCAGTTGTTGAGGAGTCCCCCTCCCCAAATCTCACCGGTACACTGCCATTGTCACCATGCATCCTGCTACTACCGGGTTTGTGTGTGTGTGTGTGTGTGTGTGTGTGTCAGTGTTTTAGTGTGATCGACAGAGGTTTACGGCTAAATGAGGGGTGTGAAAAAGACAAAGAAGGAGAGGAGAGTGGGAGACTGACAGAGCAGCACCACAAAAGCACTTAACAACTTCACACACACCCTCTCTCTCCCTCTCTCTCTCTTCCTCTCTTTAAGTGGTGACAGACTGGCAGCTCCTCTCCGTGAAGTTAAATGTCAGATGCAGTACTCGGCTTCTCCCTCTGTCTTCACTCCTCTCTTTTCACCATGTCTTGACAGGTGCCACTGCCACATTTTTATGTTCTGCAAAAAATGAGCCCAAACTCAGCTGCTCGCCAACTCACTTACAGCTTCCTTTCTGACCTCTGTCCACTCCATCTCCACTTTATCGCATCATTTGCTCCTTCCCAGTTTCCCTCGCTGGATTTTCCTCCCCGTGTAGGATATTTCTGGTTTAAGCTCTTTTTTGTCAGGCCTGTAGGGCAATCTCACAATTGTTACCAAGTTTTCAACTTCCTGACACAGCAGATATCCAGAGCCCACTGAGCCCACACGTCAGCAAGATCAGTTAAAAAAAATTCTTAATAATGTTCCCCGAGAGTTTGGAGAAAGCATATCACAAGTCAACAATCCATGAAAAGGTGATTATGAATCTCTTTTGTGTTTCGCCGTGGTGCCAAATGCACCTCTTGCAGAATTTCACATTGTCATCTGCGTCAGGGACCCAGGGATTGTTTCTGTTCTACGACATGTTCATTATCACACATTCCCATCTGCCCACAGTTTGAGTAAATTTGAATTACCCTTAGTGTATGCAACATCTACGTTAGATATTAAAGAAGAAAAACAGAAGATTGAATAAAAATTTAAAATGAAGGAGACAAAATGTCCATCTCGACATGAGATCAAGAGAAAACTAGGAGAATAAAGTGAGTCATCCTGTCATTCTGTTCTTATGGATGCAAGAGGAAGTGAGAATCATATTGTTAAGAATACTAAACTCTTCTGACAGAGGATGACAGGTCTCCACTGCTAAGATAAGAACCTCAAAGACTAAGCCAGCAATAGCACAACAATTGATGTAAGTGGACGCCATTCGCTACTGTTTACCAAACTCTATTCTTGTATCCTTTTCTATCATTATTTTTCATGCTATTCAGCCTCATTAAGCTTGGGGTTAGTAAGATGTTCTTAATGTATTTGAAAGATGTCTCTTATGCTTACTAAGGCATGCATTTTTTAATCAAGTAAATAAAAAAACAGCAATATTGTGAAATATTACAATTTAAAATAACATAAATCAGATATCATTCTACTATGCTGTTTTGCTGCTCAATAAACAGTTCTCTGTATTATCAATGTTAAAAACAGTTGTGCTGCTTATTGTTTTTTTTTAAATATTTTCCAAGATTTTATGATGAATGGAAAGTTCATAAGAACAGAACCTTTGAACGGTAGTGTAGTCTACTTAGAGGTGAATTCAGGCATAGTATTATTCAGTAACCACTCACAATCCAGTTTGACCAGATTCTATATGCCACGAAACAGGCATTCTAATAGGTTTTCCTGCATGTTTTTGCCATTACCTAATCTGCATAAATCCTTTAGTGAACCCAGGGATAAAACTACACAGACATGATTGTACTGCACACATGTTTCCCACACTTAAATGTAGAGAACAAAAAGAAGTAAACTATGATTTGTGGGGTCTTAGTGACAGTTAGTCCAAACGACACTGAGATGAAGTACACGCTTGGTTGGATTGTGCCACCTCATTTGAATAAGAAAAGCAAAAATTTGGCAAAGACCATAACAGCAGAACTAATACAGTTTAGATGTTGTTACAAACCTGTGTGAGTTTCTTTCTTCTTGGAAAGCATAAATTAAGATATTTTGAGAAACATCTAGGGTTTTTTTTTTGTCCTTACAATGGACATTGGTCATTGGTCACCAACACTGTTACAAAAACATTCTTCAAAATATCTTCATTTTCGTTATGCAGACATAAAGTTTTGGAATGACATGAGATTAAACAATGTTTTTTTTTTTTTTTTTTTTTTTTACGAACTATCCCTTTAAGAATGAAAACCATCTTCAACTCTTTATGCAGAGGTACAGATGACATTTTTAAAAATTTAATTCAATCAATTCCTTAAATTGTAAACAAAAAATAGACTCAATTATCTTCAAATTCAAGTGTGATTGGTTGCTTAATTACATTAATCAGTTCACACTGAATTAACTGTAAAACAGGAGAACAAGGATAGAAAGCAATAGTAGGAATGTCAATAATGAGCCATTTTGAATGACAATGCTGACAAGTTCAGCGCTTTTAGGAGGAGAGACTGTGGGAACGAGTGTCTCCGAGGGGAACGTCAGCACAGTCCTCCTGCCTTAAAAACCAAGGAGGACAGTCAAAGAGTAAACGCTGCCGTTATCACTTTTACATGTGTGCAAAAAAACATCCACTCTGGTCTAATCTTCAGCTGTGAGCAGTGAATAAGGCACTGGTATGGGAGTGGTGCTGGGGTGGATGTTGGTATAAATCACCTCAAGGTTTCGATTAGACATTTTAAGGAGAAAGAAAATCAAAACCTCAACCTCTATCCTCCTCCCTGCACTGTTTCTGCTCTATTTTATCATTCTTTCACTGTTTCTTTGCACAGATCACCTTTACTCTGTCCGTTCCTCTCTCTCGGGTTGAAGATGCAGCTGGGGAACGTAGGGATTAGAAACACACTCCTACATAAATACGTCACAAATGGCATGTCATTCAGGACCCAGAAAGAGTGTAAGAGAGTGTGTGTGTGTGTGTGTGTGTGTGTGTGTGTGTGTGTGTGTGTGTGTGTGTGTGTGTGTGTGTGTGTGTGTGTGTGTGTTTCTCAGGGTAAAAGCTGGGACTGACACACATCCATGCTGTTTGACGATCCTGGATTAGTCTGTTGATGTGTTTTGGGAGCACGAGTGTGTGTGTGTCTGTGGGTGTGTGTGTGTGTGTGTGTGTGTGTGTGTGGGGGTGTGGGTATGGGTGAGAGAGAGTGCATCCCCTGGCACTGCTAATGCTACATTTGTGCTGAGATATGCCTGTTCTGAATCTGCTCTCAAAGGCTTATTTGGGTTCCATTAATGATGGCCTCAACCAGTAATCTCTCTAAATTGGAAATCTGATGAGAAGTAAAAAAAAAAAAAAAACACTTTCAGTCGGGAGAGTGCATAGGCTGCTGTTCCTTCCCATAGGAGAGTCAGGAGGGGATGTAGGGCGCGAGAGGAAGAGAGAAAAGTAATCGTGTCTCCGATTTAGCCTGCTTTGCATTTAGTGGAGTCAGGACCAGGATGCTCACTGCTCTATCGTCATTTGAGACGAAAATTACGCTGCTCAGGAAAGTGCATGCAGTTCCACAGCTTTTCCTGAATCCTTTTACAACTTTCAAACCACATCACAGATAAGAGTATCTCTGCAAATCTTTCATTTTTACCATCATGACGTACAGCGGGGATTAGCAACCTTTTTGGTCTGGTGAACCCCTGTGACCTAAATTATTTACTGAAGCACCCGATGAGATTTTAAATCATGTTTTGGATGTTGATTCCTGATTGGTCAATCATAACATTCTGTGGTCATATCATTTTTATATAAGGGCCGCTTAACTGTATATTTGATGGCTGTTGTTGTTTCATGTCTCTCATACTGCTCTGCGGTCTCTTTATTCTTACATAAAATAATTTCAACTCATTTCAATTAATATTTATAAAAAAAATGTTTTTACATAATTGATAAACAGCTGTGTAAGCAGCATAATGACAGTCAGCCACAGCAAAATAGTATAATACAATAAAATATTAGTATAAGTTATAATATATTTTTAAATGAAAATATACATTTTCCCCCTAAATATAGTTTTAATATATTTTTGACACAAACTGACTGTACATTATTCTATACATAAATGTACATTTAGTTTTTGTATATAATGCATCAAAATAAAAAATGTTATGTTTTTTGACCAAATATTACACATTTTATTTAAAAAAAAAATGTTTCTATAGAAATCTCATGAACCTCATTTATATAAATTCATCTATAGAAATCTCATGAAATCTCATTTTTTTCTCATGAAAAAAAATAAAGTTTTAAATTACCTAAAAAATACACAAGCGGATATATGTCTAATACAGGAAACACACCTCTCTCAATATACACAGAACAGCTTAAAAACTACACATTTTAACCACTGTTTTTCCTCCCACTATAATTCAAAACAAAGAGGAGTATGCATCTTAATAAACAAAAAAATACAGTTTAACCACCATACAACAATTTCAGATCATGAAGGCCGTTTTATCATTATTAACATTTCAATCAATAATAATCCAATTACAATTGGCAACATTTATGGGCCAAACTCTGATGATTCCTCCTTCTTTGTAAATTTCTTCTCTTCTCTTTCAAACATTTCTAACGGTCCAATAATTATAGGGGGAGACTATAACACTGTAATCAATCCATCACTTGACAGGTCAAAACACACAGGAAAATCTGGGCAATCTTCCAAAACAATAAAACAGTTCATGAGTGATTTTGGTCTTTGCGATGGTTGGAGGCTACAACACCCACTTGCCAGAGAATACACCTTTTATTCTAATGTCCACCAAACCTACTCCCGCATTGATTTCTTTCTAACCAGTAATTCAATCATACCAAATATTTTAGAAACCAAAATACATCCGATCATTATTAGCGACCACTCTGCGGTAACTCTAACATGGAACCTATCTGCAATACAAAAGCACCCCACCAGATGGCGTTTTAATACATCACTCTTGAAAGATCCAGAATTTGACAGCTACTTCAAGAGAGAGTGGACATCCTTCCTTGAAATAAATGACTCTCCAAAGTCATCAGCATCGCTACTCTGGGAAACATGGAAAGTAGTTTTACGGGGGAAAATTATTTCATATTCAGTACATAAAAAAAAAAAGGACAGAGAAAGAGAAACCCAACTGGAAGAAAGAATAAAAGAATTAGAAATTTTACATGCAAATAATCAATCAGAAAGCATCTATAAAGAAATTAGAGAAAAAAAAATATTGCTCAATGAAATAATAAACAAAAGAAACCAGTTTCTGATTCACAGGCTCCGTCAAGAAACTTTTCACCATAGCAATAAATCCGGAAAATATTTAGCCTGTCAAATTAAAAGAAATAAAGAAAGAACAGCCATAACCTCCATCAGAAACTCGGCAGGGAAGCTAACCAACTCACCAGTTGAAATAAACAAGATATTTCAAGATTACTATACAAAATTATACTCATCTGATCTTGATCCAAACCAAGAAGACATAACCCAATTCCTCGATAACACCATTCTACCAAAACTCAACATGGAACAAATAAACACACTAGAATCACCAATCACTGAAAAAGAACTTCATTCCGCATTGAAAAGCATGCAAAATAATAAAGCACCAGGTCCGGATGGCTTCCCTGCTGAGTTCTATGAACATTTTTGGTCAACTTTATACCCACTATTTAGCAGAACAATAACAGACATAAAACATAACGCAAAATTCCCTTCCCACATGAATACAGCACTTATATCACTCATCCCTAAACCTAACAAAGACCACACCTTCACATCCAACTATCGTCCTATCTCACTTATGAATGTCGACATAAAAATTATTAGCAAAGCACTAGCCCATAGAATTGAACAAATTATACCGTATATAATCCATCCTGATCAGACCGGCTTCATAAAAGGTAGACATGCATCTAATAATACCCGCAGATTATACAACTTAATGCACTACTCATCAGTACAACAGAAAGATACTCTCATTACCACATTAGACGCCGAAAAAGCTTTCGATAGGGTCAACTGGAAATTTTTATTCACCACGTTACAAAAATTCGGCTTTGGAGAGTCGTTTATTAACTGGATCAAGATTTTATACACATCACCATCGGCCACAGTAACAACGAACGGACTAACATCACAAAGCTTCACACTGCACAGGGGAACGAGGCAGGGATGTCCACTCTCTCCATCCCTATTCACCATTTTTATTGAACCTTTAGCAGCAGCTATCCGTCAAAACCCAGCAATCAAAGGTATTGAAACACCACAACAAACACATAAAATCTCACTCTATGCAGATGATATCCTACTATATATACAAGAACCCCTAACATCTACTCAAGAAATAATTAAAACAATTCAGTCCTTCTCAAAAATATCCGATTATGCAATAAACTGGAATAAATCTTCCACCCTCCCTTTACATAAAACCAAATGGGATGTGGCTCCCCAGCAATCACCAATACCTATTTGTCAAGATCACATCACTTACTTAGGCATTAAGATTTCCTCCAGACTGTCAGAGTTGGTAACACTCAACTTCACACCATTGCTAAAAAAAATAGAAGACGACTTGCTCAGATGGCTCAATCTCCCAATCTCCATAATCGGCAGGATAGCAGCAATAAAAATGACGATTTTACCGAAAATTAATTACCTATTCTCAATGATTCCAACCCACCCCACACTCACCTGGTTTAAATCACTAGACTCCATTATAACTCGCTTCTACTGGAAAAATAAAACGCCAAGGATAAAACTCACTACACTTCAAAAAAGTAAGGTTCAAGGAGGACTAGAAGCACCAAATTTCCAATATTACTCAATGGCTAACCAACTGCAATACATATACAAATGGATTCGCCCCACCCAATCTGATATTGTATGGCTAGATATAGAACAATCATTATGCAAAGAATTAAATATAGCTGACATACCATTCCTCACCAAATCAATTAAACAACACACATGTTTTAAGGCAGTAACTATAGCCACCACTCTGACAGCCTGGTGGAAATTTCACCAAATCACTAATTCTACATTAGCTCCATCTAACTTCACCCCACTGTGGAACAACCGTGACTTTATAAGCAATAAAAAAACATTGAACTTTCACACATGGGCGGAAAAGGGTATCACCCACATTAAGCATATTTTCAAATCTAACACATTTAGACCATTTCCGGAACTGGCCCAGGAGTATGGCATCGGGAACAACGAATTTTTAAAATACCTACAACTCAAATCTTCTGTTCTGACAAAAATAAACATCAGAGACACAAATTTAGAACTTCCACCGGCAATATCAGACTTGGTCAACATTTCCTCTCCAAAGAAACTTCTCTCTAAAATATACAAAATGATCTCAAATCAACTTCAGACCATATACTTACCAACAATAAAATGGGAAAACGATCTATCAATAGCCCCTGATGCCAACTTCTGGACCCAAATCTGTAAAAACATCTATCACATGTCCAAAAATTCGAATCTTCAGTTAATACAATACAAAATACTTCACAGAACGCATTACACGGGCAATAGATTAGCTAAAATGGGATTCACATCAGAAATTTGCACACATTGCAATCAAAATTCTACAGATACATACATTCATGCAACCTGGCACTGCACTCCAATCAAACACTTTTGGGAAGAGGTCACACAGGCACTATCAACTATAGTTGGCTGCCACATCCCAATGTCGCCTTCCCTTTGCTTGCTGGGGGACCTCACAATAATAACTGATAAAACCATAAACTCTAAAATACTCCTCACAGCTCTAGCCATCGCCAAGAAAACTATCCTCATGAACTGGAAAACCAGAAATAAATTACACATTAACATCTGGAAAAATCTTATAACAGACTTCATGGCAATGGAACTCGCATCTCCCCTTCATAATAACACATCTGAAACTGATCCCTGCCGTCCAACACTTTCTGACCTCTTACAGCTATGAATCCTTTCTCTGTTTTCAACTCTGACTTCTCTCACCTTCTTACTCAACCCACGAATATTCATATTAGTTGTTTAAACTTGTTTCTGTCATCATTGTTATTGCTATCTTTACTGTTACTGTTATGATTACTAATTTCACTTTTTTTTTTTTTTTTTTTCATTGTTGTAACTACTGTTGTTGCTGTCTTTTGCTCTTACCGTTATGATCACCACTGCCATCATCATTGTCATTTATTATTATTATTAATATTATTATTATTATTATCATCATCAATATTGCCATTGTCAATGCTGTTTTAGAATTAGATATCATTGTCATCACTAGTGCAATAACTTCCCCCTTATCTCTTCATGGGTTTTTAATGCACCACAACATAGAATAAAAAAAAAAAAAAAAAAAAGAAGGATTAAGGATATATGGAAAAACCTCACAAACACCAAGGCAGGCTAGACAGGCGAGAAGTGGTTTCAACGGGACAGCATCTCTGTCCCAATTTGAGACACTCTCGCACTGTACTCCCTATTTTAATGCACCTTAGACATTGCACATAACACACATAACAAAAAAAAAAAAAAAAAATTAAAAATTAAAAAAAAAATAGGAAAAGATATGGACTGATGAGATGAGGGGGAAGGTTATATTATATTATCTTATATTATATTATCTTATTATGTCGTATTTTATGCAGGATTGACAATGGCAATTATTACATAGGAGGAAGGATGGAAGTAAAAAATCTACCAACACAATATTGGCAATATGGTGGTAGTGGGAAGTGGGATGGTGATGGTAATAACAATGGTAATACATAATAAACGGTTACTTTGTTTACGCATACACACACATACACATAACCACACTCACACCCGCACACATACACACTTAAACACTTAAATCACTCTTGTCACTGCTGGAAGTATGGATTTACAAGATTGCTCACTACTGCACTATGTTGGTTTGTTTGTATGTATGCCTGATTGTTAAATAAATAAAAAAAAAAAAAAAAAAAAAATCCTAGACACACATAAAAAAAAAAAAAAAAAAAAAAAAAAAAAAAAAGAAATCTCATGAACCTGCAGTTCCAGCCTGAACCACTAGAGTTGGAAATGTAAATGAAGTGAGAATTCTGACTTTAGAACTGTGAATTTAATTATAACTATTTATGCCCAATACGTTTACAGACATATGGCTAGATTTACTAAACAGGGCAAATTAGTTTGAGAGCGCAATCCCACAAAAGTGCCAATGGGAGTGGAAAGTTCTGCGCGTGATGACAATGCACAAATTACAGAACATAGACGCAGCCGGATCATTTCCATAATGACCAATGTAATCTACCAAAGAGCAGTGCAAATTATGCTTTTTTGGGAGGTAAATAATGGTGAAAATACCAGTAAATTGACTAGGGCAAACCTCAGTAAATCACCTTGCATGATTCATTTAAATACTCTCCTCCCATAAATTTTGCATCTGAAAGGAAAACTCCTACAAATGCATATGCAATAAGGTCAGCCGCAAACATAACTGTGTCCACGCCTTTTCAGCGCTAATTATTCACAGTGTGTCTGTAGTAAATCCTGACAGTAGTTTTTTGATGCCAAAAGAGGCCAGCGCAAACTGATAGCAAATATGGCCCATGAAATTTTAAAATGCCCTGATATTTTTCAAGGTTTTATTTCAAGCTTCCACACAATGAGTGTGGAAATTCTGCAGCATGTCAGTTCAAAGTTTGGTAATACACCTTGTTAACTACTAACTAACTATTAACTGCACAGTTCTGCTTCCATGGTCTCATCTCTTTATTCTTGTCAGATACTTTTTTAATACTTTTCATTTACTGACACACTGAAAAAGAAAAGACATCAATATATATTTTCCAGCTGAAATGCTAAAACACCGGAGATTGTGTGTTGCCTTATAGCTGACAAACGTGTGCTAGAAACAAGTGTCACGGGAAGCCCAACCCAGCCACCAGGCCCACAGAGACCAACGCATGACTTCCCAAAGTCTTTTTCCCGTTCACAGGCCACGGCAAGTTTATGGGATTTACAAACGCAGTGGAGAGGAGGGAAGCGAGAGGCGAAGAAGAGTGAGATGGAATGACAGAGCAGGAGGGGAGGAGAGGAGGAGGGCAGCGAGAAATGAGGATCAGAGGAGGTCAAGCAGAGGATTGGAAATGGAGGCGCAAAGGAGACAGAGAAGAGTGAGAGTGACAGAAAATAACAGAGATGGGACAAAATGAAGAGAAGAGACGGAAAGAGAAAGAGATGAAACAACAAGAGGAAAATTTAAGACATAAATTGAACAAAGAAGAAAAAAAATGCAATGTTGAGACAAATCAAGATGAAAAGAGAAGAAATAAAAAGACTAGAAGAGATAAACAGATAAGATACTAGATGAAATGACAAGAAAAAAAGGAATACACTAAACCAAAAAATAAATAAAAAAAGGAATACACTAAACCAAAAAATAAATAAAGAGATACGAAAAAAAAAAGAAAATCACAGCTAAAAATTGTTGGGTTATTTTAGACACTACTAACTAAGCCTATAAGTAACTTTTCAGTAATAGTTAGCAGAATGCCTAAAGTGGACCATCGGAATAAAGTGTTTACACGAGTGGAGAAGACGAGTATAGAAAAAAGAGAAGAGGAGTAGAGCATACAAAGAAGAGACAAGTACAGATAAAAAGAGAAGTGATGAGACAAGTAGTTAAGAAAAGAAAAAAAGATGAGCAGAGAAGAGACAAGTAGAGAAGAAAAGAGAAAAGACGAGCAGAGACGAGATGAGAGGTGACGAAAAGAGAAGAGAAAACAGAAATGACCCATCCGTTTTTATCTTATCATGTGTGTAATGTCCGCTCTTATCCCCTTATCACTGTGAAATGGAATTTGCCCAACGACATGGAAATCATCATTTATGGGTGAGACAGAGACTCTCCCGCACAGGTCAGCAGAGAATATCCAGCACATCTAAAACATACGGTCTCTTCACCTCTCTCTCTATCTCTCTCTCTCGCCCACACATAATGTGAGGCAGAGCAAGAACAGAGGGCCCAGAGTTAACAGGCATAAAAAGCAGTGTGCTTCACTGAGAGTGCGGATAAATGTCACACAGCGACATTTCATTGAGCCTTCGGAGCGCTCTAAAGGTGCCTCTCACCAGATAAAGCAAAAGAGACCTTACGGTGTGTGTATATGCACGTTCTTTCCTTAACACACATCTTATCTACTTCAAAATCTACATCTTTTTCACCCTGAGACCCCGTGCTTTTTCCCCGCAACACGAGATGTCGATGGAAGTCAATGACTGTTTGAGAAAAGCGAGAGAGAGAGAAGGGGGGAACAAAAGCTGGCCATGGATATCTAGTAGCAGATAGCAGTTGTGTGGTGTTTGAAAGAGTCACTTGAATAATGGACTGCCTTTCCCCAACAGAGGCGACAATTCTCAGACAAACTTATTTATAAACACGAAAACAATGGACAGAAGAAAAGAAACACACTTCAAGAAGAGAAGATAGATGTGGGTATTGACATCCCAGGCTTATTTCACAGTGACGATGAGACAAATAATAAACACAAGGACACTACCTATCATCATGATGTGGCTGTTTGCTCACGGGCCAAATATGAATATAGCTCCAAAAAAAATCCAAGTCTGATATTTATGGCAAGAGGACTGAATTTCAAATTCGCCTAATTCATTATGCTATGACAACCTCGTAGAAATTGTGGAAGTCTTCAAAGAATTTCCTTCCCTGCTCGATTCATCAAACTTATGCCCCTAACACTCCACCATTAGCTCCTTAAAGGCAGAATAGGTCAATCTGTCACTCATACAAATTGGCCGACCCTCTTTTAAGGAAAAAAATTCTCATTCTTTCTCCCTGTCATCCTCTTTTCTTCGCTCGTACACTCATTTATATGCAGCAGATAAAGGCATGCTTGTTATTTCACATATTGACTTCTGGTGTGTGACAAACAGGGGCTACATTTAATTAGCCTTTAGTCATTGAAGACATGCTGATCAAGGGTGATAAAGCAAGGGAGAGAGAGGGAGAGAGAAAGAGAGAGAGGGAGAGAGAGAGAGAGAGAGAGAGAGAGAGGGAGAGAGAAAGAGAGAAAGAGAGAGAAAATGAGAGAAAAAAGAGAGAGAGAGAGAGAGAGAGAGAGAGAGAGAGAGAGAGAGAGAGAGAGAGAGAGAGAGAGAGAGAGAGAATTGCAATGGGTCTTTCCTTCTCAATGTATAAAGGGGCGCCTGTACATGCACCGATCCGGAAGTTGAATTTAACGACTGACAATGGGAGAGAAGGCTGTGAGATACTGTGGGTAGGATGTTAAAGTTACTCTTTTATATGATTTGTCTGTAACCTAATGTAAACATGCTACCATGTTAGTAAGATTTTATTACATTTTTTTCAATAGTTTTTCTTGAACACCAAATCAGCATGTTATAATGTTTTCACAAGGATCATGTGACAACAATGACTGGAGTAATGGTTGCTAAATATTTTATCTTTGCCATCACAGGAATAAATTAACATTTTAAAATACATTAAACTGTTTAATAAATCAAAAAATGTCTATTGATACTCAACCAGAGTAAATCATGATTTTGACTCATGACTTTGATAAAAGTTCAAGATAGTATGTATTATGTACTACACAAACTTTCCTCTATTTCCTCTACAAATGACATTTTATTTTTATTGTCAGCACATTCCATTTGAAAAGTTTTGCTTGACCACCAATAAAATTTGGGAACACCTACCAATGACCACAAATACTGCAACTTGGCGACCTCCAGCGATAGAATCAGTGTATGTGTGAACGGTGCATTAACCACACTGCAACAAGGCCAGAACTCATTTCTCCATTTATTACTGGGGTCAGGCAATCAGACTGACACACTTCTTGTTCCCAGACCTCTGCCCTTGCCCTGCAAAATGAGAGAAATAGAAAGCAAAAGAGCAAAAACAATGCTTACAAGAAAAGCTCCAGATTTTGTTGTGGAAATTAGATTTTCTGTTTTGAAGTCTTCATGACACACTTTGAAGTTGTCGGGGTATTTAAATTGTCTGTTGGTTCAATTTTCTTTAGGCTATGATTATTTCCTTTAGTGCTTTACTTTTTTTCCCCTCATCTGTCTCTCTCTCCCTCTCCCTCACTCTCTCTTCTGTTCTTGTCCTTATTTCTGCCTTCTCGTTTTTGATGAGTGTTTACGAGTATCTCAGGGGAAACATAGGCTGCTTGGCGAGGAGCGAGGATGGAAATGGAAAGAACGGCAAGCTTAGACACAACGCATTCATCTGTCACACCAATCCCACGGCTGCGTGGACACACTCCTTTATGAAACACGGACATAAAGAGTGAGGGACGAGGGAGAAAGATGGACGAGGAAAGGAATGTGGTGCTCTCTTAATTAAAGGATGCTGCCGAAGTGTCTTCTGAAGCAGGGATAATAGCCATAAGCTCTCTGTCCTGTCTAATCTCCTGCATTACTACATTAAAGACAACCTTAATTAAGCCCCTTAGGACCCCTGTCGTAGAGCTTAGGAAACAGTGGCTGTCCATTTGCCTCCCAAAAAACACACAAAGAGACCTAGCATGCAGCCACCTCCAACGCACACATACGTAGGAATGAAATCGTATAGGCCTATATGTATCCCCCAACTGCAAGTCGCCACCTCAAAGTCCTGACCTGAGTGATCAGACCTAAAACGGGTGGAAGCTACACTATGATGCTTCTCCCTCCCTCTGTTTTAATACAACGATTAGACTGGCTAAATATCGAAAAGAGGATCTTGTATGCCTTAATCTCCTGCTAAGCTCCATTTGTGAGATGGGTGTATACCGGTGGCTAAGACGATCAGGCAGTAAATAAGGGCTTTAGTACCTGGTTTGGCCTGATATCCGATTGTAAGCCAGCAAACAGCAGCTGCCACCCTTTCCGGCACAACTAGCTTGACTTCAGACCTGAATGTGACTCGACAGACGACATTGCTCGATTTCAGCATAACAAATACTACAGTACAGTTTATGTAAACCAGACGTACCAGGTCTACATATGTAATCAATTCAGGGTTTTTGTTCATTTTTATTTTACTGATTTCAGGAGCAATTTGTGCATTATATAGACAAGAGTGCAATTTGAATGCCCAGTTGACAGCTTCAGACCTCATTTAACTCCCTTTCTTCTGTTTCTCTATGTTGTGCTCAGGCCTTTTGGCAGATTTCTGGCAGAAAGGAATAGACAGAGCAGTGATTAAGACAAAGGCACATATTTAGCCTTCAACCCTGTCTAATGCTGAGAGATTAAAGCCAAGGGATGTAGATGAGAGGGAGAGAAAGATATGCCTTAGTGCCCTGCTTTCTGCATGGCTCTGATTAAAGGAAGGCCAGGTCAGTGATGATGTGAATCGCCCAAAAAGGAGGCAAGGATCAGCACAAAAAGGCTGGAGGTTGTCACCAGTAGGTCTTCTTTCAGGGTGAAAAAAAAAAAATCCCTTGTCACAGTTTTACATTGCAGGGTTCACAAATAGGAAATGTGAACAAATGGAGGGAGGCTGCCGCAGTGAATTAAGGCCATTCTAAACAGTACATAATAGGTGACATTAGGCTTCATATATTTTTTCATTTTGCGAGGAACTAATTTTTTTTCAGTGCACATAGTAGTTGCATAAAAAAAAAAAAAGAATGAATGGAATAAATAAATAAATGTCTTACAATTATTGGTGGGGTCTCCAAATGGGATAGGGTGCAATCAATCAATTGTTCTATCTATCTATCATTCTATCTATCAAGTCCACCAATTGGTCAATGAGTACCATCAGTAAAAGGATACAATCTTTATCTTAACTAGTGTGCTGTTAGCAGCCATGTAGGGCTGGGCGATATGGCCAAAAAAATGTATCACAATAATTATTTTATATCAGTCGATATCGATAATTATCACGATAAATGTCAAATTTTTATTTCTTTAAAGTTTAAAGGCAGATGTTTGCTCCTAAGTGAAATCTGTAGAAACCAGAGCGTTAATTGTTGTTTTAAACTACTCTTTATTGTCAGAACATATCACAAATCTCGGGTAGAACATTCAAACATTTGTCATTTTTCCTTAACAAAATAAATATCTTAATAGAAATATTAATTTCTTAGTTTCTGCATGTGCTAATGTGAGATATTGTTTCAATTCTTGAAACAGGTTTGTGTTGCCCGACTTTGATGGCACATATCTTCAGCACAGTTTGCAGTGCAGGCTGCAATATTAATATTAGCCTACATGTTTTGTCTCGAAACACATATTTGACAATGAGTTGACTATAGTTTTAGCTTGAGTTAGGATGCAGATTTACTATGTTAAATTTATGTTCATTAACAAAAACTGTAACATCTGTTAAAAAAATGTAGCAACCTCAATTTTCTTTGGTAAAATGTAATATTCTGACTTTGAGTTTTATTAAAATTAACCATTAGTCATCCAGTATCATGAATTTAGATCATGATAACCACAGATAAAACCAGGCATGGCCTATAGCACCGCACTATCATGGCAAAATGTAACTTTATGGTTTCTATGGTATTTGTATGAAAAACAGTAGCCTACATGCATTATTAAATACTGTAATTATATTCAATTAGTCCTTTAATACATTGTCTACATTACTAATATAATACAATTCAATATATATTCATATATATCCCACATTTCATGGTGCAGTTAATATCACTAGGCTAACGTTACAGTAAATCCATGGTAAATGATGGAAATTTGTAGACGGAAAAGCCTTCTGACTGTATCGTTGCCCACAGTATTTCTCCAGTTTGTCAGCGCTGTTTCATCTGCCTTTAAACTGGTTTAAATCACTGAGACATTTCTGTTCTTCGCTGAATTCAAGCGCTTCTCACTGGATCTTGTGACCGAGACCGATCAGAGTAAATGCAAATGCTCTAGTGAGCTCGCGCAGCGCTGCCGTTTGGACTTTGAGCCGAGCGGATAAATGGTCGGTGTGGCGCGGGGTTCAAATGAGTTTCGTTCCACTTTTGGCGCATAAACATTATCGAACATTTATCGAACTCTTGATATCGTTTTATCGAGAAAAAATTATATCGCGATAATTATCGTTATCGTTTTATCGCCCAGCCCTACAGACATGCATGTAAAAAACAGGCAGGATTCATGTGAACGAGCCTCACAAGTACTGATGTTTTCAGTTCCACACTTATTCTGCAGTCTCTCTCCTGATGAATACAAAACTAGGAATTCCCGGTTATGCCGTATCATGTCAAGGGGCCTTTAAGACGACAGGAAACTGACAAAAAATATTCAGGGGTTTTTACAAAGCGACATACAGTGCATGGGTGGTTTGTACCTGGATCAGCACATGGAGACAGAAAGTGGACAAAGTGTATACCCTTTGCTAAAACCTCATTGAAGAGCACGCTGACCTTGAGACAGAGAGTGTAGATTACTCCAATCCGGGATGGGAGAAAAACTAGCGTAAGACAGCTCGGAGACACCCTGCGTTCTTCACTACACCTCTCACTATCGCTCTTTCTTTATCCATAGAATAGATTACACCTCCCCACTAACGGATGACTGACATATCACCATGCATATGCAAGAAGTCTGTTGCCCTCAAGACAGAGAGGAAAAAAGAATCTGAGGGAGAGGAGGAGGAGGAGAGAGAGAGAGAGAGAGAGAGAGAGAGAGAGAGAGAGAGAGAGAGAGAGAGAGAGAGAGAGAGAGAGAGAGAGAGAGAGAGAGAGAAGGATTGTAGAACAAAAGTGTCATAATGATTCAGCTTTACAGGAAGACACATCGTGCCCTGCTGAAAAAAGACTAATGTGCCTAATGAATTTTGATTACGTGAGAAGAGGCTGTGAAGAAACAGCACTAAATAATGTCTCACGTTCTCTATCTCCCTCTATCCCTCTATCGCTCTCTCTCTCTCTCTCTCTCTCTCTCTCTCTCTCTCTCTCTCTCTCTCTCTCTCTCTCTCTCTCTCTCTCTCTCCTTATTTATCTCTCCTGTAAGATTGCGTTATCTCGGGCAAACAGTTTGCAGCTGAGGGAAGAAAGCTCAAGGTGAGACTAGCTGTGGCAATATTAAATAAAGTAAGGAGAGCAGAGATAGATGGGATGTGTGTGTTTGGGGTGAGGACTGACCACAGCTCTGAGCCAAAGCAAGCACAAAAGCAGTGTGTCCCTGGAGTCCAAACTGAAAACAGAATCATAAACTACCGTGAAATAGTAAATTATTAAATAAAAAATTGAAACTAGTGAGTTAAGTTATATACAAGTGATAAAATGAGACAAAATATACTATATTATACCATTATACCATACTACTGTACAACTTTTGATCAATTAAATGCATCCTAGTAATAAAAGTATTCTTTTAAAAAAACACACACACACACACACACACACATATATATATATATATATATATATATATATATATATATATATATATGTATATCTCATGAGGTCTTGAATATTTGAGTAAATCTGACATACACACTCTAAAGAACAGCAAAGCAAACGCACACCTTATGAGGTGCAAGCTAAAGGGGAAAACTTGATACAAAGAATGCAAAGTGTACGCTCTTTGCACACTGTGGCGAACAGGACGGCCGAGGGACGTGAGAGAACGGCGCGAGGCCGGTGGTGCGATTGCTAATGAGCAGCACCTGTGAAGCACACCGGTCTGACGTTGATGATCGAGAGAGGAACAGGCCTGCGTTTTATTTGTGTTTTGTTTTTGTATTTGTATTTTATTTTAGCCAGCAGTCGTCCGTGAGGGGCTCCTGGCGGTATTTTGGTTTGTTTATTTTATTTTAAATAAAGTTTGTTTAATTGTTTGGCCGGTTCCCGCCTCCTTCTTCCCTGAACATTGCTACACTGGTGCCGAAACCCGGGAAGAGGGAGGAACGCGCTGTCAGAGAGTCCTCGCGCTGTGGGGAATCCGCAGTGCCATCGAGCATGGTGCGCAAGTCGCCGCCGCTCGCCGTGTATTTGTAACAGTTATTAGTATTATATTTTAGCCAGCAGTCTCCGCGAGGGGCTGCTGGCCGTATTTTGGTTTGTTTATTTTATTTTAAATAAAGTTTGTTTAATTGTTCGCCGGTTCCCGCCTCCTTCTTCCCTGAACATTGCTACACACACATACTCTCACATATGAAGGCAGAGGACAGGGCTTGTAGCAGCAGAAGCTGAGAGGATCTGTTGTGGATAAACAGATTGACAGTGTCTACTTCCTGCAGTTATGGTGAGGAGGTGTATGCTCAAGTGATCTGCAGAGACCCGGGGCAAACACGACACACATACAACTGCACACACACACACACACACACACACACACACACACACACACACACACACACACACACACACACACACACACACACACACACACACAAACACACACACACACACACACACACACACACACACACACACACACACACACAAACGAAACATTAAATGCACTTGGCTATTCATTATACAAGATATGAAACTGAAAAATCTTGCACCTTATTTACACACTCACAACTTATTAGCCTCGTCAAAAACTTGTCAGCCTAAAACCTCAAGCTAACCTGTCAGGGTGATTCATAATCATAACCATGGTAGTCATACTCAGAACAACCCAAGGCTATACCCACTCTTCTGTCTCTTATCCTCTCCTGTGTCCAGCCATATCTGGTGAAAAAGTGCTTTGTTTTAGAGAGTCAACAGTCTCAGAGTTGTGCGGGGTGGACAAACAGAGCTGGCCAACAGCCAGAAATAGTGAAATGGAGGGAAAGAGGGATAAAATGGAGCCCACACAGAATTGAGAATGTATACTGTGAAAGTGACTTTTAGCAGTGTGTAAGTTCTGAGTAGTTGAGAAGAGACTGAAAGCAAGTATTGGGACAGCGAATGACCTCTCTCAGGTGTCCGGTCAAGCAAAAGGAGGAGCGGATTGACCATGACCCACACATACCCGTGCTGATGCTGTCCCTCTATCCCTCGCTCCACACACATGTACTGCTGAAAATTCAGCTTTGCCATCACAGGAATACATTTTATTTTAAAATATATTAAAAAAGAAAACAGTTATTTTGACCTAAAAAAATATTTCACAATATTACTGTTTGTATTTGTGATCAAATAAATACAGCCTTTGGTGAACATAAGAGAATTATTTCAAAAACATTAAAAAACAGTAGAAGTAATTCAAAATAAACTCAAATAATAATAATCATTCTGACTGGCAAAAATTGCAAGCATGACTGTGCGTATGTGGCTAGTATAGATTGAAGGTTTGCTTTCTCACTGTCGATAGGTGTGCTGCCATGAGGCTGAAAAAGTCCCCCACAGGGACTGGTAAAGATTGACCGATAGATTGAGAGATCAATAGAGGAGTAAGAGATACTTCCTCTTGTGTTCATTTAAAACCCCAACATAATTTTCCGTTCCTTTACTCATCACACCATCTCTCTTACACCTTATGAGAATTGTTCATCATTTGCTCAATCTCATATTGTTCTAAATGTGTTTGACCTTTGTTCTACGGAACAGAGAAGGTGGTTTTCATTGAAAAATATGCTAGCAATTTTTTTCAGTGCAATAAATGTAAATGAGTACAATAACTGTCACGCTCCAAAATAACAAAAAAGCATGTACCATACAAGTGATCTCTAGGACTCATGGACTATATTCCAACTCATCAATTGAGCCATAGAGTATCTCTATCCTGTCACAACACTAGAATAATAGATCATCAATGAATAAAGACTTAGGGCCCTATTTTAACGATCTAAGCGCATAGTCTAAAATGCACGGCACAAGTGCACTTAGGGCGTGTCCGAATCCACTTTTGCTAGTTTAACAACAAGTAAAATGGTCGGCGTGCCAGGCGCATGGTCTAAAAGTGTTGTCCCTATTCTCTTACTAATGGGTGTGTTTTCGGCATAACGTGCAATAAACCAATCAGAGTCTCATCTCCCATTCCATTTGAAAGCAAGTTGTGCTCGAGCCATGGCGGAATCGCTATTTACATGGTGGAATTTGCAAGTGGAAAGACTGAACGCATCTCCAGAAGGGAAACGTCCTGGTTGCGTATGCAACCCACCGTTCCCTGAAGGAGGGAACGGAGGACGTAGTCGACGGTCGACTGAATTGGGAGATCGCTAGAGAGCCGGTCTTCTTCGAGTACTATTGAACGAGCCAATGTAATTGGCGTGCGTGATTCGCATCACACACTCCGCCCCCGCGGTGCGGGTATAAATACGGAAGTGGATGCACGCACTAGTTGCTTTTCGCTGAGGAGCCGAGAGTAACCCGGGGTCAGCGGTGGTCCAGCGGTAGTGGCAAGGGGACTACGTCCTCCGTTCCCTCCTTCAGGGAACGTGGGTTGCATACGCAACCAGGACGTTCCCTTTCAGTCGAGAACGTCAGACGTAGTCGACGGTCGACTGAATTGGGATCACCCATTGAACACGCCACTAACGCTGCCACCTTCCAGTGCCTAAACCAAAGCCTCCTGATGCCCCCGCAAACTTAAGGCGGGGAAGGACAGGGCTTAGGCCAGGGAAGTCACTGCTGTTCCTACAGGACCACTGGGAAAGCGTTCCCCGTACGTTGGAAGGAAGGGACGCTGCGGAAGCCACATCCAACCCAGAGGGAGGTAATGTGGAGAATACACATATGAACTGGGCGGAAACCGGGCAGTCTAACATATGGAATGTCACTGGGGTGGCTCCAGCCTAAGACGGGGGGAGACACACCGGACAGTGACGGCAGAGAGACTCTGCCGAGGGAAGACACGGGCTCACCGCAGGGAGCCGTATCGTGGAAGAATACACATATGGGGTCACCGAAGGGACCGCAACATATGGACCCAGCCTAACACAGGTTCCACACTGCTTACGAGTGGTAGGCCTAACACCAGACGTTCCGCACGTCCAACGTCGGAGGGGTGTGGAGGAACTCAACAGGGTTCAATTTTAAGGGAACTCAACTGGAGTAAAAAGGCGCACGTATCCAGTCCATAGGAGGGGAATGGCGCAGCAAGCCGACACTTGAACCGGGCTCACGGTGAAACTGGCTTCATGAGAAGGGAGCCCACGTGAGGCAGCGGTTCAGGTGTCGTCCAGCCCCCAACTCTAGAATCTGTTTTAGCAAAGCATATCGTCAACGCCCAGGCGGAGCACTTTACACTCATCATAGAGGAGCTCAACACCTAAGTGGACATGTTGCATCTCGGATCTTAGCCGAAATGAAGGCAAGCACTAATTGCAACTTTGCATGGAAACAGCCTTCCCTCTCTGCTGAATTCCAACAGATATTTGAAGAGCTGGTCTGAGGTCTATGACTTGCATTCTGTACACGTCCAAGCGAACGGACAGAGAAGCCAGAGCTGGATCTGCCTCCTCCAGGGCAGCGCTTGCACGCTCACCACCTGCTCCTATTACGGGAGAGGTAGGAACCTTGGGCACAATCCGTGCCGGGGTCTCAGCTTGTGAGAGTTAGCCGGCCCAGACTCCAGGCACAATACGTTGACCGAAAGCGAGCAAGTCCCTACCCTCTAGTAGAGACCACGCGAGCAGGAGAACTGATATAACAGAATTTTTAACTCACTGCCTGCAGTGGCTCAGGGGCGGTCTCTGCAGTGCAGTCGCACCAGGCACAAGGCCCAAGAGGATAAAGAGGGACACAAGGATTTACAAGACCTTGCTCCTCAGGAACCTGATGATCAGAACGTGCTTCTGCATACTTCTGCAACACGATGAGCGTCGTTTAAACACCGAGGCAACATCATTTTGAGGGTGAAGGAAAACAGCCTACTGAAACCCATTTTGCAGGAAAGAGAGCACTGAAGTGATCGAAAGCTTTCAGGATCTCCTCTGGAGAGAAGACGCACTCAACGACTAGGTTCCACTTCTAAAGGCGTAAGCACCTACCCAATTCTAGGGGGTGCTCGCAGAAGTGATGGTAACTATCACATGTTCTTGTGATAGCCACCTGAACCTCCGCGTTCAGATGTAAGACCGCCCGGAATCTCCGGGGGAAGAACGCGTGTGCCATCGTGCCCCGTCCCCGAAAGAGTTTTCAGGGGAAGTCAGGAAGGCTGTTGAAGGGAACCAGGTCTAGTTGGGCCAATAAGGGGCAACTATGAAGACCTGTTCCTCTCCTGACTTGGCACGTAGGTGCAAGCGACGGGCGCAAAAGACAGGAGCATTGCTCAACACAACATGTGAAGATCACTGGGCTTCAGGAGCATTTTCTGCTCAGCACTTGGGCGTGACAAGTTCACTGAGCTTCAGGAGCATTCCTGCTCAACACCTGAGTGTGATAAACTCACCGAGCTTCAGGAGCATTTCTGCTCAACACTTGAGTGCGAAGAACTTCACTGAGCGACAGGAGCATTTCTGCTCAGCACTTGAGTGTGACAAGTTCACTGAGGTTCAGGAGCATTACTGCTCAACACCTGAGTGTGATAAACTCACTGAGCTGCAGGAGCATTTCTGCTCAACACTTGAGTGCGAAGAACTTCACTGAGCACCAGGAGCATTTCTGCTCAGCACTGCGTGTGACGAATTCACTGAGCTACCTGTGATGAACTCACAGAGCTACAGGAGCATTGCTGCTCAACACCTGAGTGCGATGAACCTCACTGAGTTTCAGGAGCAATTCTGCTCAACATGAAGAGTGATGATTTCACTGACTTGAGCAGGCGCAAGGCGACCATGAGTCGCAGTCACTTTTAGAAGGCTCACTGGGGTTAAACGCATTTCTGCGGGCCCCTGGGGCAGCTGAGACCCAGTGTTTGTCCAAGGGTAGTCCGCTCGGTTTACCCAAACACTGGCGGAAAAATAAAACCGGGGGGGCAACTGAGCGCCCCCGGAATGGTCATGACCCAGCCGGACCCAGGGGATGGAGTCTCCACTTGCTCTGGCTATAACTGTCGTGAGGCTCGATGGCGGCACAATTGAGTAAGCGGGAGGAGTGGAACAAGGCGCCCTCAGAAGCGTCTGACACCAAGGAGGAGGTGACGGGTGAGTTTGTGACATGCAGGGGAAGCTTGCGCAACGGTCGCAATGTCTAACAACTCGAGGCACGAATGCCCGTGTAGTCGGGGGTCGCCCAGGCCCCCGTTAAAACACGCCCTTTGTACATGGCCCCTCTGTTGAAGAGGGTTTGGCAGCAGACCGGGATGAACTATAGTCACACAGGGTGAGCTGCTCTGCCACGGTCACCTCGGGACTCGATCGTGAAGCTAGCGCTGAAGCGGTCACATATGGAGGGAGCCAAAGGCTGCGACTACCATATACCCCACGAGGCTCTGAAAGTTCTTTCAGTGGGACCCTTTCTCGCTTCAACACCAGCTGAACCCATTCTCATTGGAGAGACATGTTAGACCGAGTACCTCTCCAAAACTAGAAAAGAGATACTCAGCCCGTGGGCGAGATTACTCTCTTCCAGTTGACCTGAAGACCCAACGGGCTCTGGAGCACTCGAGGGGAAGGACACTGTACTGATACTCCACCCTTAGACGCAACACACAGGATGGCCTGCGGTGCGGGAGGTAGAGATCTGAAGCACATGTCTTTCAGGTCAAAGCTGCAGACCAATCTTGGGCCAAGATGGTCACGACCCACCACCTAGTAGCACGAAGAACGAGTTTACAACTGGCCTTCGTACCGGCTGGAGGAGCGGCTATATCAAATCCTTCGCCAGCAGGATAAGATAAGCACGCACAAGTCAGGAGCACTGCTCAACACTCGGTGTGATGAATATCACTGAATTTTCAGGAGCACGTCTGCTCAACACCTAATGTGATGACTATCACTGACTTGAGCGGGGTAGCCGAGCCTGAGGTGGGGCAGCCAAGTAGAGAGAGTGGTGTTAGTGTGCTGTGCAACACTTACCTGTCTCCACAAGCGGCAGGGGGCGCATGAGAAGGCGGATGACCGGGTCCTCGAACGCACCAAGCTGCCTGCTGGCGACCAAGGGGGAGCTGAGGGGTGTAAGGCTATACAGGGTCACACCCGCCAGACTGGCCCTCTTGGGACCCAGGAACAGATGAAATTGCTCTCTCTTTGAAGTGTGGGTACCGCTTGCTCCGCTTTTTTTTTTTTTTTTTTTAGGGAGCCAGCGGCGGAACAGACACACACACAAACAAAAGGCTCCACCCGGCCCTCACCCGGGGGGAGGGAGTGATCGTGCCACTCCAAGAGCATCTCCTCCATTCCTGGGCGGCCCGCTCCGGAATGCTTTCACTGTCGCTTGCCACCTGGCTTGGCAGCGCCTGGAGCGGACTGGGCGTCTCTACTGCGGCCGGCTCCATGCTAAGGCCTGGGTCGAGGCTGCTGCGGCGGGCCAGCAGGAGCGGCAGCCGGGGAACGCCCACGGCGACGAGCAGGCGGAGGAGCTGCCACCGGCGGCGGGTGGAGGCAGCAGCTGGCCACCGGGGCAGGATGTGCCGGATGACCTCCGTCTGCGCTTGAGCGGCAGAGAACTGTTGGATGCAGTTCTCCACCGCGTCGCCGACCAGCCCAACCTGGGAAATTGGGGAGACCAGGAACCGAACCTTGTCCGCATCCGCCATACCAACCAGGCTGAGCCAACGAAGGCGCTACTGGACCACGAAGGTGGACATCGCCAGACCGATCACGCACGCTACGACACCCGCACCCCGGAGGGTGAGGTCGGATGCAGTGCGGTGCTCACCTATGAGCGCACGGTCTGGATTACCCTCGTGCATGCCATGGGTGCCCTAGCCTGCAGCAACGCCATGGCATGCAAGAGGAAGCGGCTTGTCCACAGGCTTTGTAAGCCCTGCCCGTCGGAACGGACAAAACCTCACAGGCCCTAGGGGGGAGACGAGGATCCCCCCAAAAGGCAGCGGCCGCCGGACACAGGTGCACCTGTGTCGACAGACCGCTCCAATGGAGGGACACCTCGCAACCCTTCACCGTTCCTCCATCAAGGGTACTGAGGGGGAAAAGCTATTCAGGCAGTTTCTGGCAGAGAAAGATGCTGTTCACCACCTGATAAGCTCTCCATGCATTTCGGGAAAGAAAGGCACTGGGGCGGCGAGCTGAGAACCAGCGCGGCCCGCCCCAAGATACCAAACTCCAGATTCCAACCGAGACTGAACGGGACACGGTGGAGGTTCCACTCGAGCCCGGCAGCCTCGGCGGCCCGTTTCAGCATAGCTGATAATTCTGGATCCGGCTCGGGCAACATTGATTTCCCGGAGGGAGACAATGCAGCCGAGTCATCATCTCTAGAAGTCAGCTCACCCTCCGATGCTGCAATCGGCGTCCTGTCCTCCAGGGGAGCCCCGAGTGAAATCGCTGGCCCACCCATTACAGATGGACCAGCAGACAACACAGGAGGCTCCAGTGGTTGCAGTGGAAGGGAGGAGTGAGGAGCCCACAGGGAATGGTTACCGGGCGGGACATCCAACACTATCCTCCGGTCACCCATCCCACACAGCACCCGAGGGTGGGGCATGGTAATGGGGACTCGCTCTCCGCGAACGAAGGCGAGTCTCGCCCTCAACACTGCGACAGTCATGTTCCCACAGTGAAAACATGAGCTGTCCACAAAAGCTGTCTCAGCGTGCTGTAAGCCCAAACACGTGACACAACAGTTGTGACCATCAGAGAGAGACAGGGAACGACCGCACCCAGAAACGCACGGGCGGAATGACATCTTGAAAAAGACGCAAACGCACCCGTGTTGCTCTTTCAGAAAATAGGACCGTCACCAGTGCCGGAGCACACAGGGGAATGACCGCGGCAACACTGAACAGAGAACTGAAACAGTGAAGCACTCACTTTTCCGCCCTCTAACCAGCCATCAACACACACAAACATTTAGAAATTTGTTGCTGTTAAAACAGCAGTTGAGAGCTCAAAGCTCGCGATCACCGCTGCACTCGCGCTGTAGAACACCAGCACTGGGAGAGTCTTCCTGAAGAACACCGACACACTCGCTCGTTGTAGACAACAGCACTCTCAGAGACATCAAACGATCGGCTCCGAAGCGAAAGGCAACTAGTGCGTGCATCCACTTCCGTATTTATACCCGCGCCGCGGGGGCGGAGTGTGTGATGCGAATTACGCACGCCAATTACATTGGCTCGTTCAATAGTACTCGAAGAAGACAGGCTCTCTAGCGATCTCCCAATTCAGTCGACCGTCGACTACGTCTGACGTTCTCGACTGAAAGGGAACTGATATTCTCGTGTGCGAAGTTAAATCGCGCAAACAGACCATCTACGGGGCAGGCCAAATTTCACCATATCTTTATGTACACAAATAATAATAATATTTTAGATTGTAATCCTTTTATTTTGAATATTTGGAATGTTTGTGTGCTGCTGCGTGTTTGTGTGCCCTGTGTGTGTAATAAGCAGAGTGCATACGCATTGTGTACCCGCCTAAAGGCGCATATTAAAATTGTGCCCTTTAAATAACAAAAAAAATACTGCGCCATTGACCTTAGACCAGGTTTTTCTTGGTCAATGGCGCAGTCTATTTTAGTTGCCTCAAAGTAGAAACGCACCAAAAATGTGCCGGAACACACCTCGTTTTTAGACCAGCATGCCCATGGGCGCACAAATGGTCGCAAATGCATTTACTAATTAAACAACGTGGCGCAGGACGTGAAAATGATAACTGCGTCGGGCTGAAACTAGCAAAAAACACTTGCGTCGTGTATGATAGGGGCCATAGACATCTTAAAACATAATTTATTTGTATAATCATCATATAGCTTTGGGGATAAGGGCTAACTTATCCCTGTCAGATGCTAAGATGAATATTCTCACCGAACGCTTCCAGTTAAATCATTCTTTCTTTATCATCACCTCATTTCTCTCACCCACTCATTTCACTCAAACTCCAAATGTATTTTCCTTTGAGGAAAAGAAAGGAAAAAAAAATCAACCTTTCCCCCATCATAGTCCCCCCTTTCTCTGATTCCCTTCCCGTTTCCTCGTTCCTCGAACAAACCCCCTGTTGACTGCAATCACACACCAGTATGCAGCAACGCCTGCCTCTCACGCCAGCCGAACGCAAGACCAATTCTCACCCCGCAGATGAAGGCAGCAGTGATGGAAGTTGAATACTCTACATCCTATCTATGAGACTTTCTTTCTCCAATCTCTCTCATTTTTCTCCAATCTCTTCTCTTTTCTCTGCCAAGTTGGCACATGAAAGGTGCAGAGCTAGGTTAAATATAGACATGACTAATGGCTAATCTAAGGTATGCCAAAGAAATCACATGCCCTGATGCCCGAGCCCAGTCGTTTGTCACTCAAAAGTTGATTCGAGATGAAGGGAGTTGAAGTGAGTGTCTACTTGTGTGCCACAGACAGAAAGAGACATGAAATCAGAGATGAGATGGGGGGGGGGGGGGATTAGAACAATTAAGACTAATTTACATCCAGTTTTTTGACGTATTTGATGTGGAAAGGAATTTTGAGCCAACTAGGATTTGCTGTGGGTGTGGCTACACAGTAAAAAAAAATTAAAATTAAAAATAAAGAAATATTGATTTGCATTTTTATATATAACTTGATCAAATATTTTGCTTAAAACAAGATAAGTCATTCAAAAATAATAATTTTATTATCTGAAAATATTGTATTACACACCTTGTTTTATTAATATTTTTAGAGGAAACCAGACAAAAATACTGATTAAGAAAATAAATTCCCATAGTACCCAGAAAAGTGCAACAAACCAAATGACCAATCAAGTGTATTGTTGCTAGTTGCAGTCATGGCTGTTTGGAAAAAAAAAAAAAAATTGTTTATTTAATAATTCATTTAACTAATATAGAATAAATTTTAGTCCTTACTGCCTTATCGGAAATGGAAACAAAAATAGGAGGACAAAAAGGAAATAATACCTAGTGTGATCATCAGGAAAATGTAAAACCCACAAGTATCATGTGTCAGCATAGCCACATCCTGTAAGTGTTACTATGCTTCTGGCGTCATAGTTTGCCTTAAATGAACCACATGCTTGAGACAGTAGTAGAATCTCTCTTCTACATCAATCACACGCCTTCCTGTGATAAAGACCTAGAAAAAATCATTATGAGGAGCACAAAAGGGCAGCAGATTCCTTGTGTATCGTCTCGCATAAACACCCACACACAGACGGCGGGTGTTGGTGGTTGTAGCTCAGGTCAGTGAGCACACGCCTTGGCAGATCAGTGCCACCTGCTAACAGCCTGGCACAGGCACAAGAGGTGTCTGCAACATACCAGAGATTACTGCACAGGTCAAAGATCATCAAGGCCCCACCCTGTGCTCAGAGGACTAAGCAACATAGCAATTCACATTACACGCATCTACATTCACTGCAGCAAAATCCATTAACCTGTCTGCAACGTGTTTACTCCTTTCTATGCGGGTCCAGATTGTTCCATCTTAATGCGAGAGAGTATGTATGTAGGTGTGTGGGCCATTATGCAAAAAAACATCTATTCTGTCACTGCCGTTTACTAGCGATGCGAGCCAAATCACCTACGGTCATTTAGGCTCTGTCCATATGGCTTCTTGGTTTGCTCTAAATTTTGGGTTTGCAGACGTAAAGTTGTGGGGCTTTAAATCAACAACAACAACAAAAAAAAAAATCAATCAAACAAACAAACAAAAAACATCACAAGCCTGTTTCAATAGCAAATGAAAACACAAAAACACAACCCTTGTCAGCAGCAATGCCTACCCAAACTCATTTAGGTCAGCTTTGGCTTGTTTGCAAAAATCCATATATGTATATCATTACAAGCGGACAGTGAATGCCTGTGTTGTCATATTATTATTCATGTGTGTTTGTTGTTGACTTGCTTGTTTGCCCAGGAAGAACAAAATAATTATGGAACATGACAGCACGGACTGTCTTTCTCAGTGGGTCACCACCATGCAACCGCTTAGCAAAGTAAAGACAAAGGTAAAGACGGGGACACACTTCTCTCTACGTTTCTCTCTTAATCCTTACTGTGAAATTAAAAGCAGATCTGTAGACACAGCGAACAGCAAGTGCCTTATGAGGCAGAAGAGCAGAGCAGTGAGGCAGAACGCTAAATGTGCCATAAACACGCATCAAGCAAATCTCTGTAACATCATTGGACTAAAATTCTCTTAATGGCTATGCAAAGTGAATTCTTTCTGTTTTTTTTCTTCGAATTTAGAGCTAGCAAATGCATAAATAAAGGGAATAAACTCTGTTGACTGAACACATGAAGGGTTTGATTGGATTTCATGTTCGTTTTTACGATTATGAGGCTAATTTCTGTCCATGCAGCCAAGCGCATCTGGGTGTGTGTATTTGTCTGAGCGAGTAGTTGAGCAAGCGCAAGTGAGTTCATTCATCCGCTGTCAGGAGCTATAAAGATGGACGCTGTCACCGTCTGTGTGGAGAGCGAGTATGTTTGTGTGTGCAGGAGGGGGACAGCCAGGCGTAATTTCAGCAGATGTTGCCTGACAATGCCAGGGTGTGTGGATGGGCCTCCGGGGAGGAGAGAAGTGGAGTAGCAGTCGGATTCTGCAGTTGCACAGGCAAAGAGTGCAGTCACCACACGGCACACGACACCTCGCCCAGAAACAATGACAGCCCACAAGAGTAAAGTGACAGGGGAGAGAACAAGAGAGAGGGAGATAAAGAGCAACGTTTTATGCACCGCTTGGGCCTTTATCAAGCTGAGAAAGACCCCATAGGACAACTTTATATGCTCAGTTTAAAGCTCAGGACAACCAATACAGGTCAGCTTTGTCTCAAATGTAATCTCTAAAATCCCTTACTAAAAATAAAAATAGAAACAATTCAGACATAAAAATAAGTGTGTACATAAGATACTACCGAGACTGGAATACATAAGATTTTTTAAATGTTTTCCAAAGAAGTCTTATGCTCACTATGAAGTTATTTGATGATATATACAATACAACAGTAATATAGTGCAATAATACAATTTAACGTTTGTAATTCCTTCCAGTGATGGCAAAGCTGAATTTTCAGCAGCCATTATGCTATTATTCAGCAAATACGCATTATATCAGTGTTTCTCCACCGGTGGGTCATGACACAAAAATGGTAGTTAAAGAAACAACAGCAGCAAAAGGCATAATTGTGTGTTTTTCTGATGCAAGACTTTAGTTTTAAAAGACACGAGTGAAATCTGTGGAGTGTGGACACTTCTGTCTGAAGCATTTAAGTAACGTTAAAGAGTGCCAGAGAAAACGCGTTGTCCTGATTCAGTTTCTGCTGATCTGCTATCTGTCAGATGAGATGTTGTCAGGCTATGTGTCAGTGTCATTACTCTAAAAGTATATGTTTTTTTTTTTTCTTAACGAAATGAAAAGTCTCTGACCTTAGAAAAACGAACTTTACCATCCACATCCACTCGCAAATGTGGAGCCGTGCGCTGTTAGCATCACTTCAATGAGATAATGAAATTATGAGCATGCAAAGTCATAGTTACGTTTTCATTTAGCAAGTCTTGAAATGACCAAAAGGTAGGCCCTGCTAATAAATGACGTAAGTTGTACGTTGTGTGTTGACTGGGATGGATTTGATATATTATTAGTTTATGTTATAACTTATTGTTTAATGTTAGTTCTGTAGTTTCCAGAATACCATTTTATTTTCCACTTGTTTAGTTATTTCCTATATTTTTGATGACTGTGGTGGTTTATACCAACTTACTAACTTGCTTGTATTAACAAATAGTAGTTCGAGGTTGTTTTTTTAAAAGAGAGGCTAGCAATAGCAAGCCAGCTAACGTTACCCCAGTCTGCAACGCGTCAACAGAAAATACGTTAGATTACCTCATGTCACAAAGCACATAACATTACAATAATAATGAACTTAGACAACTTACAGAGCTCTAGTTGTTCCACCTGACTGCTGCAGTTTCATTTCTGCGTTGATAGTGTTGACATTGAAACGCCTAATTCCGAGGTCTGAGGACATGCGCAGCTCCGGGTGCAATGTCACGGGTTGTCATGTCTCGTAATTATGGTTATGACATTGCATGAACGCAGCATAAACTCGTTGCATTGGTTCAGGAGGAACTGTAAAAGGCGCCTGCTGTTTGTTTGTGGCTTGGTCTACAACTCTGCATAGCCTTAATGGAACGCGCAGATGACGTGTGATGTGTGCGCGAACAGGGAGCACGGAGGTATGAAAATGTATGTTGGCAGGCAGGTAGGACATTGTATCACTACATTCGGACCGAGGATATAAGTGCATCTTTTTAAATATTTAGACCACTTCTATTATTGATTGCTGTCAGGATATGAGGAGAGTTCATTCCAGTTCATACCATAATGTTACAAAATATGATTCCATATAAGAAAAAATACTGTGCTTTTCAACATTCTATTAATCAAGGAATCCAGAAAAAAATATCATGGTTTCCACAAAAGTATTAAGAAACAAACTATTTTATTTTAACATTATAATAATGAGAATTATTAATAATTGAACTCCAGTAATAATTGACCACAAAACCAGCTTATGAGAATACTTTCTAGAAGGATCACGTGATACTGCAGACTGGAGTTATGGCTGCTGAAAATTCAGCTTTTAGACTTAAGCCTGGTTCACACGGCAGGATAATTAGGCCGATTTTAGCCACGATTTACCCCTTCCGACAATCCTAAGTATGCTTCGATTATCGTAAAATAATCTGATGAGATATTCCTGCCGTGTGTGGTGTGTTAAGAGTTCTCTCGTCTGCTAGGATGGACGTCGGGCCGTTCCGATCTCAAATCAGGGATATCCAACAAATTTTTTTGGCCCGATTTCTCCTTGTGTGTGGTTTCCCCCGGGGACAAACAAGCGGGCAGCCTGTGGACTGTGGCGTGTAGCCGATCAGAAAGCAAGGTGACGAGGCGCAGAGGAACCACCGGGAAACAAAATCAAAACAGCCATTTTTTTATCGCCGTGTGTGGGGTTTGCAGGGAGGGTGGGATCGAATGCTTTTAATTCTAGTAGGCTAAAGTTAGCATTTCCCAGAGCTCCCCATTTTGTCTCTTGTTGGTTTTCAGTCTCTGTCATAATGTCTTATTGTTGTCACCTGTGCCCTGTTAGTCACCCTTCTCCTGAGTAATTTGCTCTGTGTTTTCAGTGCCATGGCCATCTATAGGTCATTATCTTGCTGTTCCTCTTTTGGAGTTATCTAAATCTACTTTGTGTACCTGGAAAGTTTGGACGTTCCTTTTCATCAAATAAAAGATTTGAAGACATTTCCCAGAACTGTCATCTGGTTTTCTGCATTTGGGTTCACCTTTTCGACTGTGTTCAAGTTCTCACACTAGTCCTAACCCTGTGTTTCTGAAATGATGAGACCTCTAGACAAAATACATTTGAGATTATTCTGGAATATTGGCTCTCTGTTTTAGCAAAAAGTTGTATGTACTTTTGGTTACAAATCTGGCTTTTCCTTTGGTTTCCATGCAGCTGCCCAAGCCTTCAACCCTAAAGGCTAACCGGAAACATTCCCAATTAGCATGGCCTAACACACTAATCAGAGGCCATTAAAATAATGGTACACATATGCCCAGAGAGAACCATATGGCCTCTATCCCAACTGAGCAACAATTGACAGTAAACTAGTTCTTTAACATTGACCACAGAGCTGAACTTTGCTAATACTTATCATTAGATCAGCTCAGATAATCTAGATAATGGAGCTAAATGAGAGCTAATGTGTTTGACCTTGATTTCGGGTTGTAGTGTGAGCCCAGAGACAGGCTCCTTAATGGGAGAGACTCTGACAGGGAATGTCAGAGTTCCACATAGAGGATCCTTTGTGTTCCTGCTCACCTTTGTGCATGTGTGTCCCCTTATCTTTCCCCCAGAGAGCTGGAAGGGCTTGCACATGTGCCTTTGCTGTGACTCACTCACACACCAGCAAGGCTAGAGTAATTCACCTTCGCTGAGTGATTTGTACTCTCAGGAATTCACTGATTACAGAGAGGTAAAAACACTCCTTTGTGTGTGCGTCAAGATAGCCATCTACCTGTCTGCCATTGTTGTCCCAGATTTAAGCCCACAGGACAGCAACGTATACTTGTGAAACAAGTACAGTAATAACATGGAGGTGCTAAGGGGACAGAATATTAAACCATGGAAAGAGAGACATCTTTATGGCAGTACCACGTTAAAATTTTAGGAGCACAGCACATGAAGACTCACAAAAAGCATGTTATGAAAGGCACTGGCAGCTAATTAGCATATTACAACAGAGTGTCAACATGGCCCAACACAATGAGACACATAACTAAGCGTGTCTTTTTGTTTAAGTTCACAAGAAGCAACAGGGCTATCCAGAACTCATTCCTTCCTTTCATATCTCAACAAACTTGTAAACCTCAAAATACAGAAATGTCGGTGCCCTTTATTTGTTCATTCCATTCCCTTTTTTTTAATGGCAATGCACTGCCACAGATGCCACTGTTCCTTCCACTTTTTTCCTCTCTTATTTCCTTCCCTCGACAAAATTGAAGGAAAGATCAAAACACATATATGTCACTGTTACTGCCTTCATTTCTTATCTATCCTTCCCTCTCTTCTTAAAACAAAACTCAAAAGAATGGATGCAGTGACAGAGATGGCTATTGGCCACAGCTGTGTCTAAAAGGCATGGGAACACATTTCTGCAACATTAGAAAAAGTCATAGTTTGGGAAAGTACGAGTTTGAAAGTTAAAATTGAGATAATTATAAAAAGCATAACTATTACATAAAAAGTCAAATATGACAACTTTTATCAACTTTGTATATCATTTATCTTATAAAGACTCATCTCAATTTTTACTTTGTTGTTTTTGTTAAAGTCAACTTTTTTGTCATCTGTCAAATGTGTATGTTTCATCAAATAATTAGGACTTAGTAATTAGCAATATCATTTTGAGATAATGACTTTTTTATATCATAATTATGATTTACCATATTATGGCTTGTTCGTTATGTGCCAGAAATGCACATGCATAAAATAGCACATGTAAAACAGTCAGTGTGGCGAGCAAATAGTGCAATTTAGTGGCATCGCTCCAAATGGTGTAATTTCCCTTGTAAAATGCATACAAAGGACGCTATCAGTCTGGTGCTTCTTGCAAGTGTTAGGCACAGCAAAGCTAATGATTCTCCATATGTTCTATGTGTTAAAAAAATCAAGTCAAGGTGAATGGAGGAAAAGGCACAATCATCGCAATTAACAGCTCTTTATTTTAATTAGCCTTGCATTGTCAACTAAAACACCTGAATAATGCAAATGAAGCTGGTTGCTTAATATTCCGTCAGGAACAAAGAGTTCCTTTGAAACAATTTTGTTTTCCTCTTTCCCCCTTCAGCTATATTGTCTCCATATGAGTCATGGTTATTACTGGCGAGTTTGTTCTGCCTGATTAAGTGCTAAGCAATGGTAGGCACTTATTTGCTTATTTAAAGGAAAGAAAGGTGGACAGACTGCTGAGATAAAGATACTACTGAAGCTGCTAAAGGGTGGCTTGCAGCTGCTGTAGCCGCAGCCCAGACCACAGATCTGTTTTGCATAATTGACTTTACATTTAAAAAAATAGATTCTTGCTCTATAACGAGTACAGTCACAAGACCACACCACACGAGAGTGAGAAAAAGGAGGAAAAACCGGGAATAAATGGACAGCCTTTTGTTTTATCTTCCAATTCATGTTTTCCTATAAAATTAAAGGGACTGACATCAAAGCGACATCCACTAATTCTCAATCACGCTCTGACTGAAGTTTTTACAACTGGGAGAACTGAGTGGAGGCTCTAAACAAGCACAATAGGATGAAACTATTATGAAGGTAAAAGGTAGAGTTTATAAATGTGTATATAAGACTTTGCGGACTAGTTGAATAACACCGTATGCTATATTTTGTATGATTTTTCATACCAAACAATGTATAGAAATGAAATGCTATGCAAGCACATACAGGAACTGGTTTAAGGCTGCATTATCCCCTCTTCTTTGATTTCTGTCATTGAAAGCAATCACAGGGACAATGACAATCTTAAGGTACAGTAGAGTCCAATATTCAATATATGAATTTCAAAGTGAATTTTAATGAAATGTATAGTGGACAGTACTAGCCCATGATAGAAGGGAATGTGAACAAATGAATGAATGAATGGCCTGTTTCTTCCATTAGCATGAAGCACCTAGTGTGTCATCAACAGAGTACATGGAAGAATGGTGTGGAATGAAATTTGTTTTTGTTTTTTTCTAATTCGATAACCTTTTTTTGTCTTTTTTTTCTCTATCTCTCAATGATCTCTACTAGTCTCTCTCTCTCTCTCTCTCTCTCTCTCTCTCTCTCTCTCTCTCTCTCTCTCTCTCTCTCTCTCTCTCTCTCTCTCTCCACCTGCACTCAGAGCAGTGTGAGTCAGCATACAACACACACTGGTCAGTCCGTTGCCATGGTGACGGTGCAAGCTGAGGGCAAAATCGCCAGCTTTTAAGAAGCACAGACGCTGCTAGAATTTAAATGTTCAGCAGCGGCAGGAAAGGCTGCGTGTGTGTCTTTTTTTTTTTCGTGGCCCAGATTAGCTGCCGGCATACAAGAAGCCAATCGAATTGTACAAAAAAAAAAAAACATTACGCGACCTCTGACAACCATCCCTTGATCCTATTCCTTGAATCTAAAGATGGGGCCCAAAAAATGGGCTTTGATTGATAGGACCTGTACAAAACACCTCACTTTCCTCTAGGGACATTCAGATACGCCAAGTCGCACTGCTCAAATCCTCTTGGAACATGATTTTGTTCCTGTGATGTGCAGTAAGAATGAGAAAAACAAAAACATACAGAAATACACAAAAAGCATTTGTAAAGCTAAATGACTACGTGTTTGGCTCAATCCCTGAGGAGTGATGTTGTAAATATGTCGTATTAATTGTGTTAAGATATGGATCACTCAAAACGGACATTTTAGCATTTTGTGAATACAGTAAAACAACTTGCTGAGAAGTGCAGCAAAATCAATCCATTTGTCTAGATATCAGCTTAAAATAAAAGTTGTGGTAATGCAACCACATAGACCTGTGTTCACTGGAACTGTGAGAATTTTAAAAAGCTTTTGAAGTAGACATTTTATGGTGTCAGATTGTGGCGAGCAGGACGAGGTCGAGGGCCGTGGGAGAACTGCGTGAGGCCGGTGCCGTGATTACTGATGAGCGACACCTGCGCGACGCACCGGTCTCGCATCTGTCACGGAGAGACGACAGTGGAGATCGAGAGAGGCCAGGCCTGGACTATTTTATAGTTTTCTTTTATTATTGACTGCCATCTTTACTTTCGTTTTTGTATTTGTTTGATTATTTATTATAAAAATTGTTAAACGTTCGCCAGTTCCCACCTCCTTCCCATAACATCTGAACTGCATTACACAGATAATAAATAAAAAGTGAATGTTTACAGGTAAAATGTGATGCATAGAAAGTGCAATGGCATAAATAAATATGGGGATATGGAAATGAAATACTGTACCTTAAGAATTAATGTCCCCGGGTGAGTAATTTCAATGCACTGATTATGTTTAACATTAAATCCACAATGTAAAAACTTCACAAAAATTTTATTGAAAGCCAACTTCTTTACTTGTAAAACATACAAAATACAAATTGCAAATCAACAGAAACAAAAGAACACATGACAGAAATTAAACAGAAGTGGGGTTGTCTGCAGCTTTAAACAGTTCCACAGATGATATACCCTCTACACAGTATGCAAAAGTGTTGTGTCATATTCAACTTGTATGATGCGTGTGCTGCGTTGTATAAACGTGTCGCTCCTGCAGGACTTCATTTTAACATTGCATCTTTCCACACAAGTGATTATTGCTTTAAATATTAACACGTGTCACACTTTGAACATCACACAAAATTAAAATATGGAGCCACTATCAAAGCAGCTGAGATCTATTATCAATCTAGTTGATTCTAAACTGTATATTTACAAATTTGGTATCACAAAATGTTTGGTGTGTTAAGAATGAATTAAGTACATTGTTCTGTATAGAGCTATTTAAGTTCTTCATTGCCATTCCACAAAACAAACATAATAAGGGATGTACACACACACACACACACACACACACACACACACACACACACACACACACACACACACACACACACACACACACACACAAACAGGTTGTTATTAATATTCACAATATACAACTTTCATAACAAAAAACCTTTTCCAATGATTGTCTCCAAAGGGTTGCTAATAAAATCCAAGACAAACTATACTCATTTTTGGTTTTCTTGTTCAGTAGAAAAGTGATCTAGTTTAAAAGTCAAGTAGCTTTCTATTTACAATGAATGTGAATTATTCACATCCTGGCTGAAAATCCTGCAGTTAATTCAAAAATGCTCGATGGCACACTTTGACATCAGTATCTGATCATGTATCTGCATTAAGCCATTTCATTTATGAACATAACAAAAAGAAGGCACTTTTTGCATGCACAATCAATAAAGCTTGAGAAAGAAGGTGGGAATTACCAGTCATTAATCTGTATAAATAATCCACTTGAACTCTGACTAACAGGGTCCAAATAATTAAAAACATTTTAAAGGTCTGTCAAAATGTGCCATGGAAACGTTTAAATACGTTCAGCTTAATTGACCGGCCTTCCTGTGTATTATATTCTATGCAGCACACTTTCTTTTTTATTCAAAAATACAATGTGAAAGTTTTGCTTTTTAGAATAATTTTGACATATTAACAAGTGTGCAAATATTTGAAGCTAGCCTAAAAAAAGATATCAAAACAATGACGGCTATTATTTGTTAAAAAAAAATAAGGCACATCTCTCAGGTCTGAAGGTTATTACACCACAAATGTATTTCAAAGGGTATTAGAAGTAGTTATGTTCATCTTTTGAGGGGCAGCAATACACACTGTCCAAATGAAAACGGTTATCTAAGAAAATAAAAATAAGAATGTGCGGCATTGTCTCCTTCATTTAAATGATTAATAATTAAATTAAATCATATGTTTCCTTCAAGGCATAAATTATACTACAGAACTGCAAAAAAAAAAAAAAAAGATTGACGAATAAAACAAATGTATTTCAATCAAGTGATGAGCATGCTTTGTGATCAGTTCCAGCCTAATACATCCCCTTAGTCCACACCATGTTGCTGTGATACCCGTTGCTTTGAAACCCTGGGCTGAGGTACTCTGGGCTCTGGTACCCTCTTTGGTACTCTGGGCTGTGGTACCCTCTGTGGTACTCTGGACTGTGGTACCCTGCCATGCTTTCGAAGTCGTCTCCTACCTGTTTGGTGCTATATTTTGAAGAGTTGGCCTTGTAGCTGTAATCCGAATACTGGTCTGAGCCTGTTGAGTTGTTGTCCCCGGTTCCTACAAAGGTGTTGGTGGCCGGCAGGTCCTGAACTGCCTGGTGTTTCTTTGAGGCAGAAGGTGACTGAGGTTGGAGCTGAATGGATGGCAGAGGAGAATTAGACCGATAGTGTCGCCCCAGGTCTGGGCTCCCAGGGGGGTAGTTGAGCGGCAGGTGAATCCTAGGGCTATCGTTGACGCTATCATCCATGAGGTTGAACTTTAGGCCTTTCTGAAGACTTCCCCCCTCATCCTCTTCAGATGGGTTGGCAGGCTTTGGAGCTTTGCTTTTCTTTGCCTTCTTGTTCTTGTTACTCTTAGGTCCTGGTTTGGGAGCATAGAGGTCTTTGGTCTCCTTCTTGCCTGCTTGGTAGCCACTTTTATTCTCCTTCAGCACATGCCTGATGATCACTGCCACCACAATGATTAGAATGACCACAAAAAGGCCGCCCAAGACTCCAAAGACAATGTTACTATGCTGGTCATGAGAATAATCTGGATCTCCTGCAATGTCCATTTCAAGTGGCGTATAAAGACTGTGTCCAACAAGTCCTTCGACATGTGAGACATTGCCGATGGTCTCATTGACATAGATGTGAACCAGTGCAGTCGTATGGCGTGGCGGTGTGCCTCTGTCCCTAACTTTTACTACCAGACGGTGGAGACCAATGTGTTTGGATGTGAACTCTTTAGCCAACGTAACCTCACCTTCTGAAGAGATGCGGAACAAGCCATGAGGGTTACCCCCAACAATACTGAAGTCCAGCTCAGAATTTAAACCAATATCAATGTCCTCCGCCTCAACGTGTTCTACATGGGTTTCTGGGCTTGTGCGGGGATCCAAGAACTTGTATGAAGAGTTTGAGGGCTTGGTGACATAAGGAGCATTGTCATTCTCGTCAAGAACATTAATAGTAATGCCAACGTAGGAGGAACGTGGTGGGTCACCTCCATCAACAGCTTTAAGTCGAAAACTGTAGGTACTCTCCTTTTCCCTGTCAAAGGAAATAGTCGAAAGGATGGTATACGTTCCATTTTGAATCATAAACTTGCCATTGTCTGGTTCTACATAGAGTTGAACACGAGCATTGTCACCCTCATCGTGATCGGTGACTGTTACCATTCCAACAGGACTAAGAGGTGGCATGTTCTCTTGGACTGAGAAGCTGTAACCATTAAGCATAAATTTGGGGTCATTGTCATTTCTGTCGAGCACCTTAACAACAACAGTGGCAGTTCCTCTCAAGCTTGGTACACCTTTATCAGCTGCTGCAACTAGAAACTGATAGTGATCTAATTGTTCACGGTCCAACTGGCTCATGACACGTACTTCTCCTGTGTTAGGGTTAATTTCAAACAGTCCCTCAGGGACTGATCCACCAGTTATACTGTATGTCAGCTCTGCATTAGCCCCGCTGTCAGCATCCGTGGCTAACACATCCAGAACCTTGTCACCTGGCTGGTTCTCCTCAGCAAATTCCACCTGGTACAAGGAGGGCGAGAAGACCGGGGAGTTGTCATTCATGTCTGTCACTTGCACCCTCAACGAATTTGTGCTGGATAGTGCAGGGTTGCCAGAGTCCACTGCCACAATTTCAATCCTGTAGTCTTTGATCCGTTCATAGTCCAGTAGCGTGGTTGTCTGGAGGAAGTACTTCCTCTTGCGGTCATTGCCAGTTTCACTAGCTGAACGCAGCTGAAATGGGACGTCCCCTGCAACCACACAGGTCACAACTGCATTTTCACCCTCATCATGATCTGTTACCTCCACCAGAGCCACAGCTGTGCCCACAGGCATGTCCTCTGATATGTTAGCGACACCATCTTCATGCGTCACAAGGCCAATGCCCCGGATCCTGATTAAGGGTGGATTGTCATTCTGGTCCTTCACTGTGATAGTCACAAGGGATTTGGAGCTCTTTGATTGGGGACCATTGTCTTTAGCTTGGACATGGAACTTGAGCATGCTGATTTCTTCACGATCCAGCAAGCCTTTGACAAAAATGGTGCCTGTGTTGCGGTCAATGCTAAGAAGCCTTTGGACTGCTGGTGGTGCCTGATGAAGGCTGTAGGTCACCTCTCCATTGGGCCCCATGTCAGAGTCATTGGCCTTCACCTAAATCAACAAATCACAAAATGAAACTAAGCAAACCACTGAAACATCAGTTTACAAAACAGATTATATAATCACAGGTTTACACATCAGAGTCAATACAGGGGTTAAAATCCCATTTACTCAATGGGATTAATCATGATTAGACTGAGTAAAATTATCCAAAATTAGCTGTAGTTTGCAAGATGTAGTCAATTTGAGACATCACTTAAGTTACTCAGTCTTGGCAAAATTTTTTACTGTAAAAATCATTCAGGTCTATTGTGAGCTTGGGAATAATTTTAAACAACTATAAATCAAAGTGTGGCTTGATTAACGCTTTCAAATAATCAAGAATTCCTTGTTCCTCTCCTCTTTTTGTCCTTGGGTGTGTATGAAACATGCATGGTGTTTCAGCCCATGTATTACAAAGAACAGGCTTAATCTGAGTCAGTCATAAGATTATTCATGGTGCTTAAGTTATTATTGCTCTATATGAGTCACTCCATTTCATCCGCCACGAAAACTGTGAATTCATTTTATTTAATGTATTTGATGAGCATTTCTCTGAACAAGCTAAAACACTCCATCAACACTTACAACCCTCTGAAATCATAAAATTGAGCTGTTTTAATACCACTACTGCTTATTTACTTTGGCTTCAAAGGATGCTTATGAGGACTTAGAGGAAAATAAAGTCTTCTGACATGCTTTTTGATTACAACTTGGTTGCATGGATTAATTGTTGACAGAGATTAACAGTCATTAAAAAATTTGTTTTGCGTGGACACTTGCCTCAGAATGATCTTGGAAAGCTTCCAGCATTCACGGCTATCCTAATCTAAGCAGCGAATTTGTTTCCACAACAGTTCAAAATGTAATTCTCACCGCCAGTCAATACCTCTCTCCTGTTTTGTAAAGCTTGTGTTTAAAGGGACCATGAGGGATCAATCGATTGCCCGTGAAAATATGATTTGGCTTTCCCATTTCTTCAGCTTTAACCCTGTTGTGTGGGAACCGAGGCTAAAGCCCATTGGGATAACTGAGACTTCCATTTACAAGCGCTTGTCCGGTTCTGTATGTTGGGCTTGAGTGCACTTTTATCTCTAGGCTGTCAAATCAGCTCCTATATTACTTATTTCCCAATCTTAAGGTTTAGCATAACATATACTTGCTTATAGGTGGGTTCATTGCGAAACTTACACCATGACCTTATAAGACAGGAGAATAATAATAAAAATGTATAATAAACATATTTAAGGTATATACATTTTGCCAGTATGTGTGTTCTGAGAGAATCGACCCCCTTGCTGGCATCGTACTATTTTATTTGTTTAGTTTAAGATCGAAAGTTTAGTTTATAAAAAAAAAAAAGATTACTTACTTGTAGAACAGAGTGACCCACTGGGCTGTTTTCTGGCAGCTCACCCTCGTAGTGTGACTTCTCAAATTTGGGCACATTGTCATTGGCATCTGTAATGGTGATCCTGAGCAGGGCACTACTCTGGCGAGGTGGAGAGCCGCCGTCGATCACTTTTATGTTGAGGTCATATGAATCTCGCTGCTCTCTATCCAGGTTACCCAATACTATGAGTTGTGGCAATTTCTCATCTGAGTCTTGCGCCACCTGTAGGCTGAAAAGGTTGGAAGCTTCAGGGCCAGTCGTTAGCGCATAATCGGCGATGCCATTGCTTCCAGAATCCTTGTCGGTGGCCACAGGAATTGCAAATAGCACACCCACATGCGTGTTCTCAGGGATCGACAATGTCAAGACAGGTGAAGAGAACTGTGGAGTGTTGTCATTCTCATCCAAGATCTCTATGCGGCCTTCAATGAGCCGAGGTCCTGTGCCTTTCATCAGATCTGTAATAGACACCTCAAATTCTAGGAAACAAGGATCACCCTCGAAAAGGTTGCGACAGTCCTTGAGAGTCTCACGATCAATCGAGGTCTCCGTGGTGTAGATATCCCCTGTTTTGCCATCCACACGGAGGTAAGGAGCACCCACCTCAAGCTTGTAAAGGTGACCTGTGTCTGGCAGGCCCTGGTCAGATGCCAAGCTGCCAATCAGGGTGTTGGGCGGCTGCTCCTCGGTCACCTGGTAGATGATGGTGTTGACTACATTTGCAGAGCAACAGAGGAGAAGCAAAATCCACACTAGCATGGCACTCCACCGTGACCACATCGCATTGGCACTCTGGCACATCGTCAGTCTGTTGCTGCAAAAGATCAAGCAAACAAACAAATAAGATTAACGAAACGTTCATTCTTCAGAGACAATTCTCTAAAGTATCTGACAGTGCCCAGAACCCTGTAAAGCAATGGCAGCCAGAGTTTTATGGTACTGATTCCCTGGGATTTATGATTGATCGTCCCTTCATGTGCTGTAAACCTCTCCATTTTAGAGGCAGTAAATGTGTCACAAAAAGTAACTTGTGTTTGACCTTGATTCTGTAAACTTTGTGTCATGTCTAATTCGTAAAAACAACATATGTTTATATTCCTAAGAGATGTATTGGCTAACGTACCTTAAGAGAGGAGGAAGCTAGCAGACAAGTGATGTCCATTCAAATAATAATTTTCTACACTACTTGATCTACCTTTCCCAAGCTATTGATAAACTGTCTCAGCTCTAATTTCTAGAATCATGCCTAGAGGACAACGAAAGGGTGAAATCCATCAAAATCAACCTACATGATTTTTCCCCATCCCTTCAAGGCCAACATATTTGTTGGCCAAAACCAAAAAATCTAATATATAAGGCAGTACAATTAAGATTAGCTTTGGGCTCATGCCATTTTCAGTTTATAGAAATAAATCTGTTCTTCACTGTATTAATGGCTAGTTATTAGATTTACCTTTTATGTCAATTCTCCCTCTTTTATTCTGTATTATTCTTTTATTCTCATTAATTTATTCTATAATTAAATTATTTCCAAAACACAGTGAAAAATGAAGGGCAAGAGAACAAAGTAGAAATTAGGGGGAAAAAACAAAGATTAGAAAGTGAATCTTTGGTTTCATTCATTCATTCATTTCTGAGTGTTCACTGCCCACTTCCTTCACACATGTATTGTCACTCTTTTTCTTGTCACCATGTTCTTCTTCTAGCTCTTCTTCTTACATACAAATGTCATACGCCATAAATAAACAGGGTGTGTAAAGAGTCATAATAGTAGCCAGACAAAGGATTAATATCATATTAAGACCATAGGAAAAAAAATACTTTTTTTTAATGGGGAAAAGAAACCAAAAGCATTCTTGAAGACAAATTACTACATGTGAATCTTCCCTTTCCTGTCAGAGTCTTTAAGTTATTGAACACATGGTAGAAGAGTGTGGTTTTCTAATCTTGCAATGGTCACTTCACAGCAAATGGCTCCCAAATTGTGGCAACATCACACACCCATGAGGAAGTAATAGACAGGGTTATAGAAGGGATATTGACAACGGCCCCCTCCTGTCACCTTACCAAACATTAACAACTTCAGTATGAGCAACTACAAAAGAACATAAACAAATCTAATAAATAAATCAGATTATGTTAATCCATCACGTTTAAGGTCATGTTACTTTGATTTTTCCCGCTGTGGTAATTTCAGACCCCTCTAACATATGGGGAATGTTAGCTCACCACACTCCCCATGGCTAATGAGGCAGGGCTGCTAGATTACTGTCCAGAGACAGACACCTCAACTCGACCCAACGGTGAACCAATGGGGGATGTGAAAGTGCCGCCACACATTTTGTACACATTCTGACTGTGAATACCAAACCTAAAGAATCAAAATCAAAGTCTTTACATGTCACATTATATGAGGATGGGGAAAAAAATCATATTATTGTACAACTTTGTTAAACTGACAGCAAAATGGACTGTCATTTGGTGACTAATAGGAAGTGGGCTCTTCCCTACTCTCATCAGTATTGATTGCTTGTAGTAGTTTAGTGCATGTTCCATTCAATATTTTTCCATTATTAAACACATCACATAGTGAGCCTCTCACGAACACATTACAAAGAAAAATCATGTTGTTAGAGCATCAAAAAACGGCTAATGTAACTGCATCAGACACTGTGCACCTTACATGCCCTTTATAGAAAATGGGAAATGCACTTTTAATATGCACAAATTAGACACCAACAAATACAAAAACACTTGCACAACTGCAGCCACACGGCAACGACACTGCAGGGAGCACAATGCACTAATGAGGCTGAAATGAAGGGTGGGATGTGTGACCCTGTTCACACATATGATGAGATCTTGACTTGTTTCTCACTAATTTCACAATCTAATTTTGAATCTGTCGAGACAGACGACTCTGGCACACTTTTATGTGGCTAATTAAACAGTGTGGACCACAAAAGGGACTGGAGAGGTGAAAAATACCTCACCTTTAAAGCAACATATCCCTTATTGTGGTTTTGTACGACCGTCTTATAGAGTTGGGCATTTCACAGAGATGTGTCAGAGCCTTCGCTGAAGGTGTGTACTAAATTTTGTACTGTGTGTTGATGAAAAAAAGTCAACGGGAAAAAGCAGGGCAGGGACCTCAGAAGCACTGGATGAAGGATTAACTGGGCTGTAAAAATGGCACTAAAATGTTTTTTTTAACATAAAACAAAAAGAACAAGATCTATATATAAATTAAACCAAAACAACCCATCTTCATCATGCACTGGAAAAATCAAGAAAGCGTGAGAATCTGTTTGTTGTGATGAAGAGTTTGAGAAGCTCTCACGACATTCGCTCTCAAGGGCCCAGCGTAAAGAGGATGTTTTAAAGGGTCACTGTACACTGGGAACCCTAATGTGGGCTGTAGACATCCTTTCCCACACTCTTCTGTGAATGTGCATGCATATGTGCGCACATATATATGTCTGTGGGTGTGTAAAACTTACACACAAGATCTAAAAACAAACACAGCAAAGGAATGTCAGTGTGTGTCTGCGAGCAGACGCTCAGGCAAATGGAAAATCTTACGGAAAAACATGAAGGTCATGAAAAAAAGAAAAACTACTAAGCATGTTTGAGTATATAAAATATAAAGGTGGCAACAGCCTAGGCTTTTGGCTAAGAACTCTCCTTTGTAATGAATGTGCATATGAGTGGCCTGCCTTAACGACAGCAATATTTACAAGACACAGGTGGCCTTAACAAAGTCAAATCAAGCACAGCTACCTAGCAGACAGCTTTCCTTTCAGTTGCAGAGAGTTAGCACTTCGCATTCACACAGGTACACAATAAGCCTAGTCATTACAATGACAATGGGCCATCAGTGGGGCTTTCCTTCATCCAGAGTTTTGATCGTCATCCTTACATGGTCAGAGAGCAGATTTATGAAAGGATCAACACTAAATCAACATGCAGCGTCCACCTCTCTAATAACGTCTTCAAATATGGAATTGTCGAGCCATGGCTAAGATCTCCTCACAGGGAGACAGGCGTCGCCAGACTGCGGTATTTATGACTACTGTCATAATCCTGTGAGAATTTATTCTCGGCTCTCAGGCTGTGCAGCCTAATTCATCTTGTAGTGCAGTGTATCTGGATGTCATTAATATAATCAATAGCTGTGAGTGCAGGGGAAGGCGTGAATCGGAGTTCCCTTATGGAGCCTCACCATTGGCTTTTTGCACATTATTCACAATACATTTGGTCAGAATTTTTGCATCAGTCTTCGGGGGAACATGGTTCCCCTCTCATTTCCTGTCCGCAAAAACCACATTATGTTCATTTCACACCTGGTCACTGTTAACAACATAACATACATCTCTCTGTTTTTCTCTTTCATATCCACACCATCATTTTATGCCTTTCCGTGCCCTCTCAGAGATGCGCTCATACACTGTCGAGAAGGCCATTGTGTTGTAACGCAGGGGGAGGTTAACAGATTTAACAGGCTAATTACTATTCTAAAGCCTCCCCCGCTGACATGCTTTAAAATTGCTGTATGATTTTCTCTCTCCCTCTCTCACAGTCTCGCTCTCCTTCTTTTCCTCTTTAGAGACTTGTAACAAGGAATTCATCATTGCAACAACGCTCACCTTTCTTCTGCCAGCAAAAAAAAAAAAACTCATGGGAATATGAGGACGGCATACCTCTGCCAAGACACCCCCCAGGTGGCATTAGGCTCAGCATGAAACTGCAAGGTGATTCTAGGGAAAATAAGCAATAAAAGCATTTACGTAACCGCCGTAGCAGGAGTCAGATTCCTGGTTGAGGCGCTGCGTCATGGTAACGTACTGAGTCCTTAGTCAATGATTGTACTAACCCCTCCCCATCCCGGTTTCGATGTGATAATTAAAGAATTAAATTAAAGCGCTGACATTTATGAGGGTTCAGGAGTCAGTTCTTGTCTGAAGCCAGGAGAATGATTGACTCAGAAGGAAGTATAAGAGTGCAGCATCTGCCTCAGGTTAATGGTTAACTCAACCGGCTCAACTGACATTTTAGTACACATCTGAAGTCTCTTCGAAAAATAAAGCAGAGAAGCTGAATAATTATTTGCTTACAGTTGCATGAGGTGAGCCGATAGACTCACCAACTGAGTAATGCTGCCGATTAATCAGCAACGAAATCGAAAAAGTGTGTGAGCTCCTTGGAATAAAATGCATTTATGTTTACTCATTCTCATTGAGACAATTTAAATGAAACCACCTGAAACCAATCAAATGAGCTAAAATAAATAGTAGCAGGTGACAAACACTAACCAACCACATCCTAAATACTGAGTGCTTTGTGATTCAAGACTTTGATGCCAGCACCCACAGCCACGGAGTTGAGCTTTTGTCCTCGGCTGCAGCCATCCAGGCTCTACGGGCCACCAGCTCCATGGCGCTCAGTGACCCGTTCAGGATGGGTGGTCCAAGGCCCCCCTCCCTAGCCAAGTGCGAGGCACAGAGGATTACTTTAATTATTTCATTCAGCCATTGTGGGGCCAGATTAGTCTGCGCCCGCTTTCAGTCGAGATGAACTGCTGCCCCGCTGCTGTCTACCAGTCTGTTACACAGAGAGAGCTGGCCAGTCACAAGGCTGGCACACAAACTCTCACACACCATTACACACAGCTAACACACACATACACACTGATAGCATAGACAAAGACTGGGGATTGCTACTGTTATGGTTACACAGACATAGAGGTTGTAATAAAATCTATAAAATAGGCATAACATTTTACTTGATGTATGCGTATTTGTTTTGTAAAAATGTAAAAATGGGAATATAATGACGGGCAGTAAAGCTCAACAATGGGTCGTATCTTGTTATTTGGTTGTTTTGACCAACATACATTAATTATTTTTCCTTGACAATATAAATGTACAGTAGCCTTTATTAATTGTTTATAGACAAAGTTGAAGGACGATGACTATTATTTTCTATATGTTGAAGCAACAAAACTGAAAGATATTTGTATAAGTAGGCTATACAGCTGACCCATGAACACAGAAATGTCTCATTTCAAGTTGGCTTTGACAGTGGGAATTGTCAACATGTGGTGTGTGTGTGTGTGTGTGTGTGTGTGTGTGTGTGTGTGTGTGTGTGTGTGTGTGTGTGTGTGTGTGTGTGTGTGTGTGTGAAAGGAAATGGCTAATTAAACGTACCTCATGGCATGGGCATGTTGGCTTTTTCATATTTAAATGTCAAGCTGTCAAACCTGCATATGTAATTTATAATAAGACCAATTTAAACATTTACACCAGGATACTGGAATTAAGTGAAGTAACAAATTTTAACCTCAAAGAAAACATCCCCATGTCTTAGTCCAATTGGTTACACGTAGAAGTTTCGGTTCACGTTTTCTTTTTAGTCTATGTGGCTGTGAAGCTTCTCGTTTCTCCAGTTTTTTAGCTGGACTCAGCCTATGACGCGCTAACGCCCATCAAGATAAGGACAGTTTAATGACGTGGCTCGTTGTTTTACGATCAACTGAACGAAATGCAAATCATTCAGTGTTTTGCAACTTTATTGTTTTATATGAAAAATTCTATAGAATACATAGCCTACAAAGCGCATTTAGTTGAGGTGGACAAAGCACGTAGCCTGTGTCCAAACGGTTTAAGCCACTAAAGTTGAATCTCACGGAAACGTTCATACATTTAAAACATACTCCCAAAGCAAGTCAGAACCCAAATTTGGTGGTCTTAATACACGTCTTTATAAAAGGCTCAGCGCCCCCACCCCATTCAACTCGCATTCACCTATAACCGCCGGAGTGAGTTACGAATAGCCTTGCTATATTTGCGGAAGGCTATATTATAGACATGGATGGGAGGAAATAAAAGAACGTGCTTAGAAGATCCACAGATCAATAATCTACTGGAACAGCATGAGAAGCTCTTCCAAGTGCCGGTGTGTGTGTGTGTGTGTGTGTGTGTGTGTGTGTGTGTGTGTGTGCTTGTGCTGATGCCTACAGAACACGATCTAGATGAGAGAGGAAGGGAAATGACTTTTACCTGCGGGTGAATGCGCTCCGAGTTAGACCAAATCATTTGCAAGCAATTGTGGGCTTCTGTGCAAGTTTACATCCGTATGAACGCTTTGCCTACAGCTGAACCGCAGAAAGATTCGAGATGTCCGATCACAGGTGGGCGGAATGAAGCCCAAGCCTTCCCGTGTTTTCACACCTGTCTCTCCCAGCCGGACCGGACGAACAGGTTTAAAAGTAACCCGACGACGGGAGCGGCTAGAAAGACCGGATTCCGTTGTTATGACAGGCAGTGCTTTCGATTGTTTTTTCACCATTACGGGTAAATGAGTAGCTACCAATGAAGGAAATGAGTGCGTCTCGTGAAATGTTGACTATAGTTGACATTCTGCGGGTTAGAATTAACAGCAGCATTTTTCAACCATAACGCTCTGAGGCGGAATAGAGCTAAGTGAGAAATGCGCAAAAACGAGTGCAACAGGTGTTGTGGGAGTGAGGAATAGACTAACCAAATAAGATAGTAGCCTAAACTTAAGGTTTTACCCATAATAGTTCACAAAAAAAAAAAAAAAAAACTAATTAGAATCAGCGCTTTCAAGCGTTGAACAAGTTTATACGCAATTAAGCGCGGTTCATGTGAGGGTTTGCTGTCAGAGATTTTTTCCATGGACTATGGACGGACGTTCGCGAGCGCACAAGAAAGAGTTGAATAGCCTATATGAGAGCAATGAATCGATTATCTACGTGATGATCCACTGGTCGGAACTTGAGCTAGATGAAGATGTTATATAGCCTATCTGAATTCATGGGTCAAGGGCTAGATTTCTATATGTGGAAATGGCTAGAAAGCGAGATTGGCGATCCACCAGAGCGCTCGGTAGAAAAATATTTTCTTGTAAAAAAAAAAAAAAATTCAATAGCAATAGTGTAGGGAAAACATATCACATGAACGCTAATCAGCTTTAAGGACGACCGCGGTCGATGTTAACTTGAGGTATCGATAATTCGTGATATTTAATCGGAGGCGTGCAGCACATTATAGTTATTCGCTCAGCCTTTATTGTAAAGGTAAATTAAATAATCACGCAACCTTGTGATAGTAGGCTATGTCGAGTGGTATATTTCTACCACAATTACAATTTATACACATGCACAGACACACACACACAGACTACCCCTCTATAAAGAAAAGTATCTCTTTATGACTCCTAATGTTAGCCTACCTCATTTTATGTTAAAAATCAAAGGCAAGCCCATACATTGGCAGGAGAGAAACAGTGGAAATGCCTAAGTATGAATAGAAAGAAAAAAAAAAACCTCATATACCTTGACGGATAGTTACTCCTCTCAGTTAGTTAGCCTTGGCTGATAGCCTCGGACCGAAATCCGTGTTCCCTTTCCACACCACAAATTAAGTGCTTTGGAAATCCAAAATTCAGCACCACCGAGATCCTGTCGATACAAAAACAGCACCCTTTTCCGCTGTCAGCTCCCTTGTTTTCTTTTTCTTTAAAATGCCTCTTTTTTAACACGGATGGTTCACTAAAATTGAATCGAAAAAAGTATCACGTCAGAAAATAAGAGCGCGTAACTTGGCTGATGGTGGTTACGCACATCAGAGAGAAGTGTCCTCTCCTTGCGCACGAAAGGAAAACCCCGAACCAGCGCTACTCCGGACCGGGCTCACAGCATCCCGAAACGTCCAGTTCCACACGACAGCATCCTCCAAAACTTCAGCCTTTAGTCAACAACTGTCTGTACATACAAGTGAAAACAGAAAAAAATCTTCCACGGCTATGTCCGGTAGTGTCCAATGCGCGTGCTCTCATCATCAGTTCACCATTCAGTATTACTGAGGACGCCGGGGCTCGCACTCTTGCCGCAGCTCAACGTGTGCGTCTATTCTGTGGATAGCCTATGTGAGAGTGAAGTGATTTCCGACCGATTGCGCTCTCGCTCTCCCCCTCTCTCGCTCGCTCGCTCGCCGAGTCCCTCATACAAGAACATCATTTTGAATCGTCGAGGGCGGAGCTTTGTGATACGTGCTTGTGTGGACTCCACAACAAAACCTCATTCGTATTTACACAAACATTACCAAGTTCCAGTGTTGCCATGTCCGCTTATTATAAGCGACTAGGGTTGCTTTGTCATACAAATGCTAATAAATATGTGTAGTCGCAAGTTGTGTTTTGGGGGCTCCATGGAACACATAGCGTTTTGACTAAAGTGTGATCAACTACTCAGCCTACTAATCGCAGCTGTCATTTACAGTTTTAGTCTTACTCTAGCTTCATAATTCCCACATCCAAATATGCATACTTCGCTACTTTATAGTAGCCTAGGCTATGCAAATGAATATGATGTCCAAAAACACTGAATGCTATTCCTGAATAGCTGAAGCCTATTGGCTAATATCCAAATGTCAGACGTGTTACGTGTTAGTGCTACCAAAAAAGTAGTAGCCTACACAAAGAGCATACGGGTCAAAGGATCATGGCAACATGGTCAATGCAGTAGCCTATGTAATATTTACACCACACACAGAATGTGATTCACCAACAATCAAGACGTTCCCGACCATTGATGAATATAGCCTACTAATGCACCACTGCGATTTATTAAATTATTTAAATGGACAATTGTATGCAACATATGGATTTAATTTTTGGAACCAGCTCCCTTCTCATTTTGGTGGGGAAAGTCACTTCGGTCTTGTTGTTTCTCTTCTGTGATCTGGCAACACTGCCAAGAAGGATACCTCCGATATTTTCCAGGCATAAAAACTTTGGAATGTGTCTCATAACTCCACGGAATAACCAATTATTCCCGTCCCCTTTTCAACCCCTTACACGCTGCGCGCGCATCCCCCGTGCAGGTGCAATTCTCATACCCCTTCTAGAAGATCTGAAATACATTTTTATGAACAATTTATGACGACTAACTTTTAAAATATATAACTTATTAAGCATGCAAATAGACGTGTTTTCCATCTACCATTGAGGGTCTCTGTCGTTTAATTGAAACTCAAACCAAAATTCACAATAGTCGCGCATGAGAGTTGCGATTGCAGGCACGATTTAGTCATACCTACGTCGAAATGTTTCGACTCAGCGCGGGTTTCAATCACTCTCGACTTTGTTTAAAGGGATCAGCTGCGTCAACACACCATGTGAAATTATATTATGTAGTTTATCACGCTGTCATGAGGGCACTAAGTAGGAGGGAGAGGGGGAAATTCTCAGATCCATAAACGCCACTGTACAGGAGCTTAGGAGGAAATGTTCATTGTGCTCTTAGCGGCATCTAGAGGTCACAAAAGGAATAATTATTACACACCCACTGTGAACCTAATGGCCTACACGTTACGACGTCCATGAGATAAACTGAACTAAGTGTGCTGCTTACCATTGTACTTTTTTGTTCTTTCACAGACATATAAGCAATTTCACCATCTGGTTACATAATCGATATAGGTTTATAACCTATAGGAGGAGGGGGGTAAAATGTTGTCATGTATGTCACTCTTGTTGCTATTTTTTAATTGGTTGAACTGTTAAAACAAAGACACAAGGTCAAAACACTTCCTGGTCTCATGATGTAAACTTAATATCTTAAAATGTTTATTAAAGACACACTGTCAGATTTGTGCCCCAGTACACACTATATGCAATATAGATTATATGGAGTCACAGAAGTATAGAGTAACTCCATATATAGAGTAACAGTATATATTGAATGGGGGGCTATTCACTATTTAACTGCAAGTTAAAAAGAGCTGAGTTAAACAAGTTTAAGCCAGTCCTATTGGCCATTTACAACAGGAAGGATAACAATAAAAATATAGTTCTAAAAAGAATTCTAAATATAAAAGAATACAGTCTACACTACAAATACAGAAACAATAACGGCACAGAGAAACGATGTCACTAGAATCACTTTCAGAAAGATTTTTTTTCCAGCTGTTAAAACCAAAACATTTAAAGTGGCAGACAAAAAACTGCAGCATGCGTTTATAATAAGCAGAATGATATTGTCTGCTGGTGTGGATGGTGATATACTGTTATAATATTCTTTACTTATCAATCTTGGTGTAAAAAGGGCTTTAATCTTATTTCCTGTCTCCTAGAAAGAAGGAGAGGTCTCTCCACTGATCTCTGAATTTAAATATTCTACATTTTGAGACAAAAGGTGGTCCCAAAACCAGGGGTTTAAAAAGGAACAGTCCATCAGCAACTATAACTCAGAGTCACATTGAAGGGAGAATGAATCATATCATGATTCAGTCCCCGTTCAATGCGACTTGAATTTGAGTGTGTTAAACTGGCTGATGGACTGTGCATTTGCAAAGCGCTGGTTGGTCCCTTTGTCTCAAGGTGTAGATTATTTAAATTCAGAGACTAGACTTTCCTCATTTCCTCAGAAGAATTACAGGTACAGCACTCTGAAATTAGTTCACCAGCACAGCTGAGCTCTGAGAATGGAGCTCACACTTTTCCATTAAAAAAAGGATTGTTTCTTCTTGTCTGTATAACCAGGAACGAGAGTATTATTGCCAATATTAATAGCGTGAAAATGAATGCTTTGTCATTCAGTGAAATTGTTTCATGATGAATTTGGGCGTTTTCTTGTTCGGACTGTAATTTTAGAGGAATGTGAGACCTGCTGTCCTTTTGCCTTTCAGGTGTTTAGAAGTCTGTAATTAATGCATGTCACTTTGAAGCAAGGCCAACTTCGGAATTATGGGTCTCGCCTTTTGGACAGAACGAATAGACTCAGATGCACTGAGCGAGAGAAAATGAAGGAGGTAAAACGCAGACACATAGGAGTCACACTTGTGGATGAAGCCACAGGCAGCAGGAAGTGCTTTAAATAATCCGTACTAATGAGACCGTGTACCTGCTTACTGTCAGAAAAATTGACATGGGCACACCTACAGTACACACACACAGACTGCTGCTGCTAGTTCTCTTACGAGAGTATCTCTCGTACTGCGTAATATCTTACGCTATGGGGAAAACCTCTTTTCCACGAGATATTGAAACCAAAAATAATCCTTAATTTTGAATCAATGTAAAATGTGTTGCGGCAGCATGCAGACATAGGCAAGACGGCTCGCGTGCCTATTGGCTGACCTGTGGCAACAGCAGCAGCCTAGCGAGAGAGGCCCTGCTTGACGCCATATCCAATGGGGCCGATTCGCGCCCATTACGTCATCTCCCGACAGAATAGGCTTGGCTTTGGCCTATAAATATAGCTTGTTAGGCTAATACAAACTGATTTTCATCTCTTTAGCGAGCTCATGCATCGCTGGATCCAGAGTGAGAAGCCACGCCGTCGGGAACAAGCCTTCTGCGGGACGAGCCTTGAACCTGAAGTGGCTGGCCTTCACCTTGCCGCCTTCAGTCGCCGTACCTGCTACGCTTTCCGGCGTCAATATCCTTTTACTCTGCTGAGAGTGTCTGTTTGCCGTCGCGACTCACACTCTCTCTCTTTATCTAAAAGAGCAAAGCTATCCGGGCCATAGAACCTTTATCTCAGGCTCAGAGCGAAGGGGGTCTATACAGCAGATATTTTCTGGTACCGAAAAAAAGACGGGGGTCTCAGACCCATTCTAGATCTGCGACAGCTGAACAGAGTGCTTGTGAAGCGCCAGTTCAGAATGCTTACAACCAGGAAAATCCTTGCGCAAGTTCGCCAAGAGGACTGGTTTATGTCAATAGATCTGAAAGATACCTATTTTCAAATACAAATAGCGTCACGTCACAGGCGATTCTTGAGAGGGCCAGGCATATCAATACACAGTCCTGCCATTCGGCCTGTCCCTGGCACCCCGTACATTTACGATGTGCATGGACGCGGCTCTCGCACCACTGAGACTTCGGGGCATGCGAGTTTTGAACAACTTGGACGATTGGCTGATTCTAGCTCGATCACACTCAGAGCTCATAGAACACAGGACCATATTACTCGAGCATCTCGAGAATCTGGGTCTCACAGTCAATTGGGCGAAGAATTCTCTGTCTCCCAGTCAGAAAATTTATTTTCTGGGAACAGTGCTGGACTCACAGTCCATGACAGCACGCCTGTTGCCGGAGCGCGGACTAGACATACAGCGCGCCGCGAAATCCTTCCGCCGCAGCTCTATAGTCCCGCTCAAAAGGTTTCAGAAAATGCTGGGCCTCATGGCCCCAGCGTCTTCGGTACTCCAGCTGGGTCTGCTTCGCATGCACCCACTGCAGTTATGGCTGAAAGCGCGAGTTCCACCCCGGGCATGGACCTCTGGTCTGTTTCGCCTCAAGGTCGATCTAAAATGCGTCTCTGCTCTGGAACCTTGGAAAGCAACCGACTGTTATCAGTCAGGTTTGAGTCTGGGGACTTCCTCGAGTGTGAAGGTGGTGTCCACGGATGCCTCCACCTCGGGATGGGTAGCGCTGCTCGAGGGCATACCGTTCCTTGGCCAGTGGTCAGAACGGGAAAAGCTTCAACACATAAACTGTCTGGAAATGATGGCAGTCGACAACGCGCTAAGGCGCTTCTGTCCCCAGTAAAAGGTCACCACGTCTTGGTCCGGTCGGACAACATGTCAGTGGTGGCATACATAAATCACCAGGACGGCATCAGGTCCCGAAACCTTTACAGGCTGACGGAACGCCTCCTGGTCTGGGCTCAGCACAACCTGCTTTCACTGAAAGCAGTGCATGTGCCTGTTCACCTGAATCTGGGACCAGACAGACTGTCCAGAAATAATGTTCCAGCAGGAGAATGGTCACTGCACCCGCAGACGATCCGACTGCTGTGGGAGACATTCGGCAGAGCGCAGGTGGACCTGTTCGCGTCCCAAGAAAACGCTCACTGTCCGAACTTTTTCTCCAAAAGCAAGGATGCGCTGGCCCACGTCTGGCCCCGCTGCCCCCTCTATGCTTTTCCCCCCGACTCGCTCCTGCCTCAGGTGTTGGAATGAATCAGGGAAAACGGATGCCCAGTGCTGCTCGTGGTTCCACTCTGGACGAACCAGGCTTGGTTTCCAGTCCTGATGCGGCTGACCAGCACTGCCCCGTGGCCTGTACCGTTGAGGAAAGACCTCCTCTCTCAGGCAAAGGGCTCGATTTGGCATCCTCGCCCGGATCTATGGTCCCTACATGCATGGGCCATCAACAGGTACCCGCTAACCGCCCGGATGGAGTGTTAAACACGATCACGCAGGCTAGGGCCCCGTCTACTAGACGGCTCTATTCCTCTAAATGGTCTGTGTTCTCTGCCTGGTGTCAAGCTCAGGGCTTTTCACCCGTAGACTGTGGGGTTATGGAAGTACTCTCCTTCCTTCAAGAGCTGCTGGATAGGGCAGAACCCCATCCACGCTCAAAGTATATGTGGCGGCCATAGCGGTGTTTACAAAACCGACGTCTGGCCAGTCACTGGGGAAAAACGGCATGGTCGTGCGATTCCTCAGGGGAGCTCGGAGGCTGAACCCTCCCAGACCCCCTTCAGTCCCTGTGTGGGACCTTTCTACGGTTTTGGAAGCCATGAAAGGTGCCCCATTTGAGCCTATCCATTTGTCAGACATGATCCATCCGTCTTTCAAAACGGTGTTTCTTATGACTCTCGCTTCAGTGAAGTGCATAGGGGACTTACAAGCGCATTCGGTAAGCGCAAAATGTATGGAGTTTGGGCCTAAAGACTCAAAAGTCATACTCAAACCAAGGCACGGGTACGTGCCTAAAACCCTCAATACACCGTTCAGGGCCCAGGTTATTTCCCTGTCCGCCCTTCCGGTTCACAATGAGGAGAAGGACGCGAGTCTCTTTTGCCCCGTCAGGGCACTGAGAGCTTATGTGTCCCGGTCGTCTGTTTTCAGACAGACTGAGCAGCTCTTTGTTTTGTTTGGCGGGCGTTCTAAGGGACTGGCCGCATCAAAACAGAGCCTATCTAGATGAATAGTCGATGCCATAGCGCTGGCTTACACTTCTAAGGGCCTGCAATGTCCTTTGGGTGTCAGAGCACACTCCATGAGAGGCGTAGCCTCGTCGTGGGCGTGGTCTAGCGGGATTACCTTGCAAGATATCTGTACGGCGGCAGGCTGGGCCTAGCCGTCTACATTTATAAGTTTTTATAACCTAGAGGTTCCCGCCTTACAGGCCAAGCTTCTGTCGGTCTAGAATTCAGCACTATCTGCCCCGCTGCACCAGCTCAGAATGCTGAGTTTTGCTTGTGCATCGCTCACTGGTCGATAGAACAGCTCCATGGGTATTAAAAACCCGTACTGCCACCCAGTTCAGGCTGAAAGCTTTCACCCTGGCTGCGTGGTGCACTATTAATATGGTTAGCTCCCGTGGGATGCTATTGATAGGGAATGACGCTTCTAGCCTCTCTTCCCTGACTCTCTGTGAGTCTAAGGTGATTATGCACTATATGAGCCCTGGGCTTCTGCCCTTGGGATTTTGGTGTTGGATGCCATCACGTACGGCATGTTACACTGTGTTCCCCATAGCGTAAGATATTACGCAGTACGAGAGATACTCTCATAAGAGAACGTACTCGGTTACTAACGTAACCTCGGTTCTCTCTAGAGAGGGAACGAGTACTGCGTATCTTGCCGTGCTTACAACACGCTCAGGATCGCTTCGGCAACGAAAACCAGTTTGTATCAGCCTATCGAGCTATATTTATAGGCCAAGGCCAAGCCTATTCTGGCGGGACGTGACGTTATGGCCGCGAAGTGGGGGGGGGGATTAATTTAGCACTGGCCCGTGAGATAAGAACTCTGTCAGCTTATCATAGAACAAACAACCATCAGACCTGATCCCCCTGATACGCCACTGTTATTAACTCCAACAAGAGGATGAATAATTCAACATGTTAATCTCTCTCTCAACACACACTCCCACACACATTAACATTTTATTTGCAAACACATGTGAATGCATGGACACAGGAAGACTCATCATATGATAATGTAAATATTTGTTTACCTCTATGTTGCCCCACAAGTTGGTATCACAGAAGTGAACACTTCACTTGTGCGTGTACTGTTGCGAGCCAGCTGAGATCGAGGGGTGGCCGTATGTCACAACTATAATTATTATGTGTGCTGGAAAGATCTTACTAAAGGTGAAGTGTGTCTGGTGCCACTAATGGCGCTGAAATTACACTCTTCACCTTTGGTAAGATCTTTCATGCAAACATGACACAAAAATAATTAATGTTTCTAAACACATTTCAAACACTATGCCTGTCTTTCATTGTTTGGACAATGCAAATGTCCACACCCGCTGTTGGGTCACTTAAATTAACAGATTATTGAGAGGACAATAGGATGCATTCAGGAAGAACTGCAGTAGTGAAAATGTGTCAAACTAGTAGGAGACAATTTAAAGTCTGCCGTAATAAAATCTATACTAAACTGCCACTTCAGGTTTGAGCCAACAAAGACACATATTCATTTCTGTTTCTGTATATGGAGATTGCATTAGTAGTTCATCAATAGCTCATTATAGGTGTCATTTCTCTGTTATTGTAACTTGCAGTAAGAAATTCATCATTCAGTCATTCTTGTTATCACATATCGGTAACCTTTACAACAGTTACATAAGATATATTTTCTTATGTGAATGGTTATATAATGTGTAATCACATTACTACAAGATTCATTCCTCTAAACTTTATCACCTTTTCATTTTTAATATTCTGTCAGTCACACTAAATTTTGTGAGTAAAGTTTCACTCTTGTGCTGGTTTTCCAACTGAGCTTTCAGTAAACCCTGCTTTAAAACATTAATGACTAATCCTACCAAATTTTGCTATACAAATTCTGCAGACCCATGGCATTGTTTTGCCATTGGCTCGTTTTGTAGAACTCGAAGGTGATTGGCTTCTAAGCGAAACCCTCATTCGTCAGTCAATGACATAACTTGGAGTGACTGACTGAAAGCGAAACACCTCACAGACAAATGGCAACAAACACGCATTTTGGGGGTCTGTTGCCATTGGTCGAGGTTTGATTTCTACCCACTGAACATGTTCAATCAGCATTTTTTGGTGTCTGTTGGGGCAGTGTAAACATGACAGTTCCCTTTCAGTCGATAACGTCGGACGTAGTCGACGCGACTGAAATGGGATCACGCTAGGGAGCCTATCATCTTCGATTACTATTGAACGAGCCAATGGAATTTGGCGTGCGTGATTTGCATCTCACACTCCGCCCCCGCGGCGCGGGTATAAATACGGAAGTGGATGCACGCACTAGTTGCCTTTCGCTTCGGAGCCGTTCGTCTTTGATGTCTCTGAAGAGTGCTGTTGTGTTCAACGAGCGAGTGTGTCGGTGTTCTTGCGGGAAGACCTCTCCAGTGTTGGTGTTCTACAGCGTGGTGCAGCGGTGATCGCGAGCTTCTCAGCTCTCAACTGCTGTTTTAACAGCATCAAATTTCTACTGTTTGTTTGTGTGTTGACGGTTGGTTAGAGGGCGAGAAGTGAGTGCTTCACTGTTAGTTGAAAGACTATTCAGTGTTTGCCGCGGTCATTCCCTGTGTGCTCCGGCACTGGTGACGGTCCCATTTCCTAAAAGAGCAACACGGGTGTGAGTGCGTCTTTTTCAAGATGCCATTCCATCCGTGCGTTTCTGGGTGCGGTCTGGCACTATCCCCTTCTGACGGTCACGAAAGTTGTGTCGCATGTTTGGGCTTACAGCATGCTGAGGCAGCTTTCGTGGATGAGACATGTTCTCACTGCGGGAACATGTCCATCTCGGTGTTGAGATCTAGACTCGCCTTCGTTAAAAGCGTTGGCGCAGTCCCCACCTCTGGGCCCCGCCCCTGTTCTTCCTCTGGGTTACCTTCCCAGAGGAGGACTGGGGTGCCGTCCAAGCTGGGTGATCTGAGGATCACAGTGAGGGGTAATCCGCCCGGCCACGCCCCGTGGGTCCCTCACTCCTCTTTCACACCGCAACCGGTGGAGCTCCCCATTGATCCCGCTGGTCCCTCTGTAATGGACGGGCCAGCCGTGTCATTTGGGGCCCCTCCAGGGGATACGTTGTCAATCGCAGCATCGGAGGGGGAGCTGAACTCTGGAGATGATGACTCGGCTGCGCTGCCTCCCTCCGGGAGACCAGTGTTGCCCGAGCCAGATCCAGAGATGTCAGCTATGCTGAAAAAGGCCGCCGAGGCGGTAGGGCTCGTGTGGAACCCTCCACCGTGTCCCGAGCCGTCTCGGTTGGATGATTGGTATATCGGGGCGGGCCGTACTGGTTCTCAGTCCGCCGCCCCGGTTCCTTTCTTTCCTGAAGTGCATGAGGAGCTTACGAGGGCATGGATGGCACCTTTCTCTGCCAGAAACCGCCTGAGTAGCTCCTCCCCTCTCACTACCCTTGATGGGGGAGCGGTGAAGGGTTACGAGGCTATCCCTCCGGTGGAGCGGGCCGTTGCGATGCAGTTATGCCCAACGGCGGCCGCTTCCTGGAGAGGTGATCCTCGTCACCCCTCTAAAGCCTGTAAGTTCTCGTCCGCTCTTACGGGCAAGGCTTACAAAGCTTGTGGGCAAGCCGCTTCCTCCTTGCATGCCATGGCGTTGCTCCAGGTCCACCAGGCCCAGGCACTCATGAACATGCACGAGGGTAGTTCGGACCCTGAGCTCATGGGTGAGCTCCGCACTGCAACTGACCTCGCCCTCCGGGCGGCGAAGGTTGCAGCTCGCGCGGTGGGTTCGGCGATGTCCACACTAGTGGTCCAGGAGCGCCATCTCTGGCTCAACCTGGCCGATATGAGAGATGCGGACAAGGTTCGGTTCCTGGACTCTCCCATTTCCCAGGTTGGGTTATTCGGCGACGCTGTGGAGAACTTTGCCCAACAGTTCTCTACAGCTCAGAAGCAGACGGAGGCCATCCGGCACATCCTGCCTCGGAGGGACGCTGCTGCCTTCACCCGCCCCCCGAGGTCAGATCCTCCGCCTGCTCGTCGCCGAGGGCGTCCGCCTGCAGCCGCCTCAGCTCCCGCCGAACCACCGCAGCAGCCTTCACCCAGGTTCCGGCGCGGAGCCGGCCGCGGAAGGGGCGCCCAGCCCGCTCCAGGCGCTGCCAAGCCAGGTGGTAAGTTCCAGCGCAAAAGAAAACGCTGAACCTGGACGGGCTCTCAGGGATGGAGGAGTTGCTTGTGGAGTGGTCGCCAATCCACTCCCTCTGGCTGGTTGGAGGGCCGGCTGGAGTTTTTTGTTATGTGTGTGTCTGTTCCGCCGCTGGCCCCTATAAAAACGGGGTCAGCGGTACCCACATATTCAGAAAAAGAGCAATTTTTCTATTCCTCAGTCCCAAGTGGGCCAGTATGGCGGATGTGACCCTGTATAATAGCCTTACATCCCCCAGCTTCCCTTGGTCGCCAACAGGCAGCTTGGGGCGTGCGAGGACCCGGTCATCCGCCTTCTCACGTCCCCTGCCGCTGGTGGAGACAGGTAAGTGTTGCACTGCACACTAACACCACTGTCTCTACTTTGCTGCCCCACCTCAGGCTCGGCGACCCCGCTCAGGTCAGTGATAGTAACATCACATTAGGTGTTGAGCAGACGTGCTCCTGAAAATTCAGTGATATTCTTCACACCAGGTGTTGAGCAGTGCTCCTGACTTGGGCGTGCTTATCTTATCCTGCTGGCGAAGGATTTGATATAGCCGCTCCTCCAGCCGGTACGAAGGCCAGTTGTAAACTCGTTCTTCGTGCTACTAGGTGGTGGGTTGTGACCATCTTGGCCCAAGATTGGTCTGCAGCTTTGGCCTGAAGGACACGTGGTGTCCTTCCCCTCGAGTGCTCCAGAGCCCGTTGGGTCTTCAGGTCAGCTGGAAGAGAGTAATCTCGCCCACGGGCTGAGTATCTCTGTTTCAGTTTTGGAGAGGTACTCGATCCAACACGTCTCTCCAGTGAGAATGTGTTCAGCTGGGGTTGAAGTGAGAAAGGGTCCCACTGAAAAGATTCAGAGGCTCCTGGGGTATACGATAGCGACAGCCTAAGTTGGCTTCCTCCGTATGTGACCGCTTCAGCGCTAGCTTTACGATCGAGTCCCGAGGTGACCGTGGCAGAGCAGCTCACCCTGTGTGACTATAGTTCATCCCGGTCTGCTGCCAAACCCTCCTCAGCAGAGGGGCCATGTACAAAGGGCGTGTTTTAACGGGGGCCTGGGCGACCCCCGACTACACGGGCATTCGTGCCTCGAGTTGTTAGACATTGCGGGTGTCACAAACTCTCCCGTCACCTCCTCCTTGGAGTCAGACGCTTCTGAGGGCGCCTTGTTCCACCCCTCCCGCTTACTCAATCGTGCCGCCATCGAGCCTCACGACAGTTATAGCCAGGGCAAGTGGAGACTCCATCCCCTGGGTCCGCTGGGTCTTGACCATTCCGGGGCCGCTCAATTGCCCCCCCGGTTTTATTTTTCCGCCAGTGTTTGAGTAAACCGAGCGGACTACCCTTGGACAAACACGGGGTCCCAGCTGTCCCAGGGGCCCGCAGAATACGTTTAACCCCAGTGAGCCTTCTAAGAAGTGACGGCGACTCAGGGTCGCCTTGCGCTGCTCAGGTCAGTGAGATCATCACACTTCATGTTGAGCAGAGTTGCTCCTGAAACTCAGTGAAGTTCATCGCACTCAGGTGTTGAGCAGCAATGCTCCTGTAGCTCAGTGAGTCCATCACAGGTAGCGCAGTGAATTCATCACACGCAGTGCTGAGCAGAAATGCTCCTGGTGCTCAGTGAAGTTCCTCGCACTCAAGTGTTGAGCAGTAATGCTCCTGAAGCTCAGTGAGTTTATCACACTCAGGTGTTGAGCAGTAATGCTCCTGAAGCTCAGTGAACTTGTCACACTCAAGTGCTGAGCAGAAATGCTCCTGTCGTTCAGTGAAATTCTTCGCACTCAAGTGTTGAGCAGAAATGCTCCTGAAGCTCAGTGAGGGAATGCTCCTGAAGTTCAGTGAACTTGTCACACTCAAGTGCTGAGCAGAAATGCTCCTGTCGCTCAGTGAGGTTCTTCGTGCTCAGGTGTTGAGCAGAAATGCTCCTGAAGCTCGGTGAGTTTATCACACTCAGGTGTTGAGCAGGAATGCTCCTGAAGCTCAGTGAACTTGTCACACCCAAGTGCTGAGCAGAAAATGCTCCTGAAGCCCAGTGATCTTCACATGTTGTGTTGAGCAATGCTCCTGTCCTTTGCGCCCGTCACTTGCACCTACGTGCCATGTCAGGAGAGGAACAGGTCTTCATAGTTGCCCCTTATTGGCCCAACTAGACCTGGTTCCCTTCAACAGCCTTCCTGACTTCCCCTGGAAACTCTTTCGGGGACGGGGCACGATGGCACACGCGTTCTTCCCCCGGAGATTCCGGGCGGTCTTACATCTGAACGCGGAGGTTCAGGTGGCTATCACAAGACATGTGATAGTTACCATCACTTCTGCGAGCACCCCCTAGAATTGGGTAGCGTGCTTACGCCTTTAGAAGTGGAACCTAGTCGTTGAGTGCGTCTTCTCTCCTGAGGAGATCCTGAAAGCTTTCGATCACTTCAGTGCTCTCTTTCCTGCAAAAGTGGGTTGCAGTAGGCTGTTTTCCTGAATCACCCTCAAAATGATGTTGCCTCGGTGTTTAAACGACGCTCATCGTGTTGCAGAAGTATGCAGAAGCACGTTCTGGTCGTCAGGTTCCTGAGGAGCAAGGTCTTGTAAATCCTTGTGTCCCTCTTTATCCTCTTGGGCCTTGTCCCTGGTGCGACTGCACTGCAGAGACCGCCCCTGAGCCACTGCAGGTAGTGAGTTAAAAATTCTGTTATATCAGTTCTCCTGCTCGCGTGGTCTCTACTAGAGGGTAGGGACTTGCTCGCTTTCGGTCAACGTATTGTGCCTGGAGTCTGGGCCGGCTAACTCTCACAGGCTGAGACCCCGGCTCGGATTGTGCCCAAGGTTCCTACCTCTCCCGTAATAGGAGCAGGTGGTGAGCCTGCAAGCGCTGCCTTGGAGGAGGCAGATCCAGCCCTGGCTTCTCTGTCCGTTTGCTTGGACGTGTACAGAATGCAAGTCATAGACCTCAGACCAGCTCTTCAAATATCTGTTGGAATTCAGCAGAGAGGGAAGGCTGTTTCCATGCAAAGTTGCACTTAGTGCTTGCCTTCATTTCGGCAAAGATCCGAGATGCAACATGTCCACTTAGGTGTTGAGCTCCTCTATGATGAGTGTAAAGGGCTCCGCCTGGGCGTTGACGATATACTTTGCTAAACAGATTCTAGAGTTGGGGGCTGGACGACACCTGGTTGAACCGCTGCTTCCCGTGGGCTCCCTTCTCATGAAGCCAGTTTCACCGTGAGCCCGGTTCAAGTGTCGGCTTGCTGCGCCATTCCCCTCCTATGGACTGGATACGAGCGCCTTTTTACTCCAGTTGAGTTCCCTTAAAATTGAACCCTGTTGAGTTCCTCCACACCCCTCCGACGTCGGACGTGCGGAACGTCTGGTGTTAGGCCTACCACTCGTAAGCAGTGTGGAACCTGTGTTAGGCTGGGTCCATATGTTGCGGTCCCTTCGGTGACCCCATATGTGTATTCTTCCACGATACGGCTCCCTGCGGTGAGCCCGTGTCTTCCCTCGGCAGAGTCTCTCTGCCGTCACTGTCCGGTGTGTCTCCCCCCGTCTTAGGCTGGAGCCACCCCAGTGACATTCCATATGTTAGACTGCCCGGTTGCCGCCCAGTTCATATGTGTATTCTCCACATTACCTCCCTCTGGGTTGGATGTGGCTTCCGCAGCGTCCCTTCCTTCCAACGTACGGGGAACGCTTTCCCAGTGGTCCTGTAGGAACAGCAGTGACTTCCCTGGCCTAAGCCCTGTCCTTCCCCGCCTTAAGTTTGCGGGGGCATCAGGAGGCTTTGGTTTAGGCACTGGAAGGTGGCAGCGTTAGTGGCGTGTTCAATGGTTGATCCCATTTCAGTCGCGTCGACTACGTCCGACGTTATCGACTGAAAGGGAACGTCCTGGTTGCGTATGCAACCCACCGTTCCCTGAAGGAGGGAACGGAGGACGTAGTCCCCTTGCCACTACCGCTGGACCACCGCTGACCCCGGGTTACTCTCGGCTCCTCAGCGAAAAGCAACTAGTGCGTGCATCCACTTCCGTATTTATACCCGCGCCGCGGGGGCGGAGTGTGTGATGCAAATCACGCACGCCAAATTCCATTGGCTCGTTCAATAGTAATCGAAGATGATAGGCTCCCTAGCGTGATCCCATTTCAGTCGCGTCGACTACGTCCTCCGTTCCCTCCTTCAGGGAACGGTGGGTTGCATACGCAACCAGGACGTTCGCATCACTGGATGTTACTCTCGATTATTTAACATTTCTATTGTAAAAAAGTTGACATGTATTAAATATTTCACTATTTATATCTTACCTCACTCAAGGTAAGATCCTTTAGTGGACTACCTCACGGGTGTTAAACTGTGTATGTAGCCTAGCTAAAATGTCAAATTATCGAGGGGGACTTGTCTAGCAAAATTTTCAGCAGACTTTTCTCCAGTCTTCAGTATCACATGATCCGGTGTCACATGAAACATTTCTAATTATTATCAATTTAAAATAACAGCCATGCTGTTTTATATGTGGAAACTTTTAACTTTTAAACTTTTAACTTAGTCAAAGGCCACGGGTAATGCAGGTGAGCAGTTATTTTCACATGCACCGAGCAGGTCAAACGGCAACGCGTCTACACTGAACACTTCTATTAATTCAGTTATTCTCGAGCCCATGAGACTCGGAGCGGTCAAAGTTACAAAGCACTCAAACGATCAAAAAGCACCTCAGGCTCACTTGAGTGATCCTCAGAAAGTTTTCAAGAGATTGGTTATCTGTGTTTAATCAGAGAGAGAGTTCATCTCAGGGGACGCTCTATGGGTGTAATTGTTTTTGTACAAAACCCCACTGGCTCATCAACAAAACCCCTTTAGTCAGTGAATGTGGGAACCAACCACCCATATCTTCCATCACGGCATTGCTGCCCTCCTCTCCGCTGATTCCTGACTGACATTTAGATAAAGGTGAGAGAGAAAGGCCCAGCTGAGCCGTTGCCCGTCACCAGGGTAAATTCACTGCGCCCTTTCAGCAACACGGAAGTCAAATTATAGCTTGCGGTCTGACATTTCCATTGTATTGGTAGAGTGCTGTTTTATTCTCCTAATTAGGCTATTAGGTACATCACTGATCTTGTGCCTAGAGATGGCCAGCACTAATAAAGAACAGAGAAACCCTGGGATAAAAGAGAAGTGACGGAGAGAAACTGGGGGGAGAGATGAAGGAAGAAAGCCAGATAGATGTGTAAAGGGAAACAGGAAAGGACAGGGAGGAAGCCCTTGTAACAGCAGCCATGGTAAACCAAAGTAGAGACAAGAGCTGTGAACTGAAATAGATGGATATAGATAAAACACATGTACAAAGACAGAAATAGAGGAACAGATATACGAGGGAAAATCATGGAGGAGGAAGGATTTAAAGGTGAGTGGACAGAGTGAACGGTTTTAGAGATTATATCAAAGAGAGATCTAGGAATGAGTCCACAGTGGCACAGGTGACCGAACAGAATGTGCTGTACTCTACTGTACATCCACGATGGGATATTTATACATAAGTCACTCAAATATCACTTCCTCTGGATAATTGGACACAGGTTTTGATGAAATATCAAACCAGCTCCTGGGGATGGACTTTTTAGGCCTTCCTGAATACTGCAAGGTCCTGTAAACAGTCAGGAATCAGGTTGAGAAGGACTATTCAGCCCTACAAACTGTTTTGTCACATTTAAGCATATGTAAACTTTATAAACATGCTATCCATCAGCGAATGTGTGTGTGTGTGTGTGTGTGTGTGTGTGTGTGTGTGTGTGTGTGTGTGTGTGTGTGTGTGTGTGTGTGATTTATTGATTTTATATATAAAATAATAGTTTGACGTTTGAAAACCATGCTGATAGTGTAACATTAGAACATATAGTAGTAAAGCAAATAGTAAACTGCATGCAAGTTCCTCTATATTCTTAGATTCAGTCATCATGTTCCCAACAATAAAGATCAAAGCTTACAGCGAAAGCCTTTCATGCTATCTGTACATCACAGTGTAACTGATTTATGAAACGCTATGATAATTCTGGAGTTTTGTTTTGTCAGGGGCTTTGTGTAATGATTTAAATATGACTTTCCACATCTTACCAAGTCATTATAAGTTTGCCCATGTAAGCATTGTTAATGGGAAAAGGCAATGTCTTATTAAGAAGTGTTTGAAAGGCCTTGACCTTTCTGCAGACAGTCTGTAAAACATAACTGCAGGGGTTAAATATGACATTAATATTTCTTGTGTACCTGCTAATACACTGATGAATGTGTGATGTTGGCAAGTAAGGTGGGAAAACAAGATACATATGTAATTACTTCACGTTCGAGAACCCTTCCCTGCTTTTACTTTGAGCGAAACGATGAAGGTGAATTTTAGATTCCTTTTAATAAATCTGCAATGCATTTAAAAATAACCTGTGGTCCATTTTGAAAATAGCCACTCAAACTGTCTTACCCCAATAAAATAATTACATTTGGACAAGCAAAGCAAACATTAAACAAAATGATCTGTACCTTACTCCAGGTTAGTCTCCATGGCAACCACTTTCACACAACATTGAAAGGACAGGATGCAAAAAAAAGTGCAATTGAGTATGCAAATGAGCATTAATTGCCATGTGAAAAGTGCTTTAATTGTATTGAGCCTGGCCAGGGAGGTAGAAAGAACGGTGTGCAAACAGAAGTGAGCAGGGTGAAGCGAGGATTCGTGACCGTTGCTCTTCACTCTGTTTGTTTGACACATGCCCTTATTCCACATGATTTATGTGTGCTGCCTGTCAGCCCATTATCCTTGTAAACAACATCAAACAAACGCCTTTTATCTATGATCGATTTTGCTCATATGTGCCAGTCTAATTTTCAAGCTCTCTCTGACTTTCACTCTTGCTCTTCAGATATCATACATTCATAGATGGAACACACACAAGCAAACTGTAAATGTAATTTTTCTATTGTGATCCATCCAGATTAAGGCCCATAGTGAAATCACTCTCCATACAGAGAGTAAAACATCTTCTATCCATTTATGTAGACAGAAATTCCTCGCATAATGTTGCCAACTAAGAGCTTTATACAAATGTGTCTGTGTAATCCTTACTGCATGATCTGATTCCTGATCACCAGTAAACATGGAGAAACTAACGCTAAGACATACTATCAACGCTTCCATATGTCTTATTTGCATATAAGTGGTCAATAGGTACTTCTCTCCCAATGGTTGGCATGTTTACGCACTGGAAAATGACACACCATGCATTTGTGAACAGCAAAGTGGTAGTGATAAACAAGAATGGATCTATACACTACCGTTCAAACGTTTAGGGACAGTACTTTTTTTTTTTTTGCTTGTTTGTTGAAAGAAAGAAAAAAATTGTAAAGCAAAAATGCGTTAAATGAATTACACACATAATTTGGGTGAGAAATTACCTCAAAAGGTAATTTAAAGTCATTATTGTGTTAAATGAGAAAAACATCAAATATACATTACAAAAATTAGTTTTAGAAATAATTCAGAAGCTGAATCGATGTTAAAATTTACAGACCAAAACAGTTTGGTTACAAACATTCTTCAAAATATATAAAGTAATATATCAACATATATCTTTCTGCAAAAGAAATAAAGTCATACATGTTTGAAGCGACATAAGGGTGAGTAAATATAAATAAGCAGAATTTTCATTTTTGGGCAAACTATCCCTAAAATATTATTTAAAAAAAATGAAATAATACTCTAAATAAGAAACTAAAACTGCCAGTAAATGTCTAAACTGAGTAAGTCATTGGCTGAGAAAACTGAAAAAAAAAATGCTGCTTTCGGAGGACGCATTCCAAGTTTGTAAAGCATCAAGGCATGTCTGAATCCAATGTTAGTGTCGCGTGGCAGGTTGGAACATAGAAGGAAGCAGGATCCAAATGCAGCAGTAATACTTTTATTAAATACACTAAAAGACTACACAGACTCAAACTCAGACATAGCGAACGACACAACCAACCTCTAACAACATCATGAACCCACAAACACTGTAACAAGACACAGGGTTTAAATACAGAGACTAACAAGCTAATCAAGATAACAAGAGGGTGTGGTTAATCAGAAACACCCGGGGATACTAATAAACTAGAAAAACTAAAAGGACTACAAAATATGACACAGAACAGGAAATAACTAAAGTTCACACAAGACAAGGGAAACACGGACAGGAATCATTACATAGCCCCCCACTTAAGGAGTGGATTCCAGACACTCCTCAGAACACAATAATCCAGGAGGGTGGTGGGTCGGAGGCGGATCCCGGGGCGGGATGGAGGGCCAGGCCCATGGAACGGAAGAGGGCCTGGAGACTGCGACAGGACGAGAGGCCAGGGCTGCGCAGGCTGTGCAGGCGACCAGGGCTGCGCAGGCTGTGCAGGCGACCCTTCAGGTGGCCTGGGCGGAAACGACCCTTCAGACGGCCAGGGCAGAGACGACCACTCGGGCGGCCAGGGCGGAGATGACCCCTCGGGTGGCCAGGGCGAAGCAGACGACCCATCGGGCGGCCAGGGCGAAGTAGACGACCCATAGGGCGGCCAGGGCGAAGCAGACAACCCATCGGGTGGCCAGGGCGAAGCAGACGACAGTCCATCGGGCGGCCAGGGCGAAGCAGACGACAGTCCATCGGGCGGTCAGGGCGAAACAGACTCAAGTCCATCGGGTGGCCAGGGCGGTGAAGACCCTTCGGGCGGCCAGGGCGGTGAAGACCCTTCGGGCGGCCAGGGCGGTGAAGACCCTTCGGGAAGCCAGGGCGGTGCAGGCGACCCTTCAGGTGGCCTGGGCGGAAACAACCCTTCATACGGCCAGGGCAGAGACGACCCCTCGGGTGGCCAGGGCGAAGCAGACGACCCATCGGGCGGCCAGGGCGAAGCAGACGACCCATCGGGCGGGCAGGGCGAAGCAGACAACCCATCGGGTGGCCAGGGCGAAGCAGACGACAGTCCATCGGGCGGCCAGGTCGAAGCAGACAACAGTCCATTGGGCGGTCAGGGCGAAACAGACGACAGTCCATCGGGTGGCCAGGGCGGTGAAGACCCTTCGGGCGGCCAGGGCGGTGAAGACCCTTCGGGAAGCCAGGGCGGTGAAGACCCATCGGGCGGCCAGGGCGAAGCAGACGACAGTCCAATCGGGCGGTCAGGGCGAAACAGACGACAGTCCATCGGGTGGCCAGGGCGGTGAAGACTCTTCGGGCGGCCAGGGCGGTGAAGACCCTTCGGGCGGCCAGGACGGTGGCTCAGGAACAGACACTGGCTCAGGAACAGACACCGGCTCAAGCTGGGCAGTATTGGGCCTTGATGGGTGGAATGGGTGGCGCCAGCAGGGCCAGGAGCATGGAGACAGCCTCTGGACTGACCGGAGGCTCAGGAAGGGCCTCCGGGCATTGCAGGATGCAGGAACTCCTCTTCCGCCTCCTCCGTCTCCGAGAGGGTGCTGGGCTGGACGGGGCCAGCGGTGAGGGCTCTGGGCTGGACGGGGCCATCAGTGAGGGCTCTGGGCTGGACGGCGCCAGCGGCAAGGGCTCTGGGGTGGACGGCGCCAGCGGCGAGAGCTCTGGGTCGGCAGAAGTGACGTGAACAGTCTCTGGATATGCAGAAGTGACGTGAACAGTCTCTGGATCGGCAGAAGTGACGTGAACAGTCTCTGGATCGGCAGAAGTGACGTGAACAGTCTCTGGATCGGCAGACGTGACCTGAATAGTCTGCGGAATGAGGGCTAATGTGGGAGTACCACGTTTCTCTTCCGTGATCCCCACAGCAATCTCGAATCACTCAGTTGCAGGGCCAAGCCAATATAAAATCGTAAAGTGCAGTGAGGAGGGTGCAGTGGCATGGTTGACCCCAGTGGCTCTGATAGTCCCCCTCTAAAAAATATCATGAGGCACGGAGGGTCAATAGGAGTAACATTTGACAGATCGATAAAATCCTGTACATACTCCTCAATGGGCCGGTCTCCCTGACGGAGACACATAATCCGTGGTACTGGGTTCATGGAGGTCATTGCTGCTGGATCCACGTTAGTGGTGGATTCATCTGTCAGGTGGCAGGTTGGAACATAGAAGGAAGCAGGATCCAAATGCAGCAGTAGTACTTTTATTAAATAAACTAAAGACTAGACAGACTCAAAAACTCAGACAACGACACAACCAACCTCTAACAACATCATGAACCCACAAACACTGTAACAAGACACAGGGTTTAAATACAGAGACCAACAAGCTAAACGAGGTAACAAGAGGTGGTGATTAATCAGAAACACCTGGGGATACTAATAAACTAGAAAAACTACAAGGACTACAAAACATGACACAGAACAGGAAATAACTAAAGTTCACACAAGACAAGGGAAACACAGACAGGAATCATTACAGTTAGGATCACTTCATGTTTTCTGAGATACCTTCTTCTGATCAATTTTTGATGGCAGCGTAGATGTGTTCGCTGCCTTTGATATACCACTATCCTGTGCGTTCCATTCCATGACAGTTGAGCTAAAAAATAAAGGCATCTCAAAGTTGCGGTTGGTGGTCAGTTTGTGTGTAAATGTATGTTTCTGACTAACGTTTTCCACTTCTGATGTCATTTCTATAGTGAAAAAATTACTATTGTAGTAAATAAATATTCGCTCAGTTATCACCAACACTCTCTCTATTTTGATGTAGATCATTAAACCATTAGCTACTTCAGAAATCTGCTTCAATTCGAACACACCTAATGTCTCTCTATGAATTGGCTTTCTATCATTGGTCATTCACTTAAAACACTTCATTCAGAAATGAAACACCACTGTGTATTACTCAAAGATGTACACTTATGTGTGCTAAAAATATTTTGTTACATAATGCCTACTGGCAAAATACTTTTTGACGCAAGTGTATTTTTCTGTCTGTCTTCATGCATGTTTGTGTGAGTGTATGTTAGCATGTGTTGTGTATATGAGTCTCTGCATGTCATCTCCAGATGGCCCTCTCCTCTTGTTAGACATGGCCAGTGGCCCAGCTGGACTAGCATAGATGCTTTGCAGGTGTGCAGAGAAGTGATAGACACACACCAGTGGCTGCAAGTGTTGCAGAACTCGAGAGGAAAGAGAGAACAGGATAAAAAGGTAACTCTTCACACTAAACACCACCCTGAAAGCACTCAAAACACCATGTATTCCCACCATTCATCATACCCAAGCAAACGTTGCAAAAATATGAAAACTACACTTACTCATGCAGCATCCATCTACTGTGCACTAGGATGATAAATTGAACATGTGTTGCAATAAATCTGCTCGAATTACTTTTTCTGGTCTGATTTTCTGATTTTATATCACTTGAATATACCTGAATATAGAATGATGATCATTTAGTTTGTATGCTAACATTTGCCCCATCAAAGAGTCCTTAAAGGACCCAAAAATATAAATTAAACTATCATTAACTCAATCTCAAGTCATTCCAAACCTGTATGACTTTCTTTATTCTGAGGAACACAGCATATATTTTAAAGAAAATTTGGACCATAGAAGATTGGGTAACACTTTAGAATACGGTTCCTTCGTTAATGAATAACTACACAAGAACCAATGAGTAACACAATATTAACAATCTAGTAACTATTATTAACTAACAAGAAACTCTGATTAACGAACTAGTAAGTAATAGCGCACAGATGAAAGTGGTAGTTCACTATTAACTAATCAATAACTACTATTTTTTTTATGCTTCCCAGAGAGCTACTGAAAAAGTTTATTAACAATCTAGCTATTAACTAAAAAGAAACTCTGATTAACAAATTAGGAAGTAATAGTACACAGATGAAAGTCATAATTCATACTTTTATGGGAATTACTAATTATTTGGATCCGTATTCTAAAGTGAAGATCATGGGAACTAACTAGTAATGACAAGTGTTACTACATGATATATTCATGATTTGTGCAACCAAACACAAAAGTAATTTCAAGCGTTTGAGATTTTTGGTGAACTTTAGTATACTTTTAGAAAATTTCTTTAGAAGTATAGTAACACTTGAGTCATTACTAGTTAGTTACCATGATCTTCACTTTAGAATACGGATCCAAATAATTAGTAATTCCCATAGAACTATGTAGTAACACTTGAGTCATTACTAGTTTGTTCCCATGATTCTTACAGTAGTTACTAATGAAAAGCCAATAAAGTGTAGAATCTTCTCACTCACAAGACACACACACACACACACACACACACACACACACACATATATATATATATATATATATATATATATATATATATATATATATATATGTTAGGAGACATACATAAAAACATTTTTTTTGTGAGGTAAGTCAAATAATAAATTCAATCTATATGGTACTTGGATGGCTGATGACTCAATATGTTCCAGTCGTCACCGTGACTCTAGTGATTCAATGCCAGTCCAAAAGGAATGCCAGAAAATTGGCCACAGGACAAGTAAGGTCCCGAGTCCCGACAACCAGGGCCGGATTAACCATTAGGGCAACTGGGCACTTGCCCAGGGGCCCACGACATCAAAGGGGCCCTGGGCACCAGGGGCGGAGTGGCAATCGGGAGAGTCGGGAGTTTCCCCGGTGGGCCGGTAGTGTTTCAAGGCCGCGAGGGCCGGTCTGATAAAATGTATTCGTTGCAAGTTTGCCATGCGTATTGTGGCCCAAGCGAGGGGAAGAAAACAAATATTTTAGATAACGGAGCGTATATTTGCACTAAGTGCCTGTCTTTTTAGCAAAAAGACGCCCTTCACGTTAGCTACAGTGGCGCAGGTCGTAGCGCGTGAAGTGCTAGAAAGCAGCTTTTGTTGCGCTCGACCCGAGTTCGAATCCGAACTCTTTGCCGAACTCTCTCTTCTCCCTTTTCCCAACACATATGAGCTGTAAAATGTATAACCTTACCTAACATAAAGGTCTCTAGCGTTATATTTTGCCAGCGAACTAAAATCGAAACCATGATACGGCTTTGTGCCTTTATAAAACAGCACAAGACTTTAAGAATAGGCATCCTATTTGTGCTGCGTGATTTAAAGAAAAGTGCGCTCTTTGATCACGCGATCAGCATGGTTATCTGGTGTTTTCTCCTAAATAAAAGCTCAAAGGTTTATTTCTTGCAAGTGAAAAAATTGGGACAAAAGTATTTTAATTTTTCTGTATTATAGTGTAATGTAGACTAAAATATACTTTTGAAATATTCATTTTCATTTTATATAGTACATTTATAGGCTATATGGATTTTACGTCATAGGAATAATTATATAAATCATTATTACATTATTATAATAATTGTTTGGCATCCTAAAACACCATTGATAATGTAATGTAGACTTAGACTCTCATAACTAAAAAGATGTTTGAGCCCTCTTTATTTTCCTGGTACAAATCAATGCTTTTTCTTTGTTCAACGAGCAGTTCATGGGTTGAAGCTCTTAATTTTGATCTCTCAAAGAGCACGAGATTGATGCATTTAACCTTAAAATGTACAAAATTTTCTTGCGGGGGAGCATGCCCCCCAACCCCCCTAGAGGCACAGAGGTCCACCCAACATAGTTTTACAAATTCCTATGGAAAAGAACGACCATTTATGAACTTTACTCCAGCATAGTACAACAAGGTTCCTTTTAAGTCAGTAAAACTGTAAATGCCATATTAAAATGTCCTTGGACAAAATATACATTTGGCCTGCCTAAGCGGGGGCCTACAAGACATTGTACCCAGGGGCCTCTGAACTCTTAATCCGGCCCTGCCGACAACTGCATTTAAAAATCCATTTCTTTAAAATTAATCAGTTGATAAATAGACAGCATAAGCCAATTATCAACAGCTTACATATTGATAATTTAAACAACCTTGTGTATTCGTTTACGGTAGCAGTTCAAATGTTAATGTAGTGCTCGTCATTTATCCTGCATTGGTTATTGATTAGTTTTCTATGAATTATGAACATTTTCAATAGTTCTCTGGGAAGCATAAAATAATATAGTAGTTATTGAAGTACCACTTTCATCTGTGCACTATTACTTCCTAATTCGTTAATCGGAGTTTCTTTTTAGTTAATAGTAGTTACTAGACTGTTAATACACTTTTTCAGTAGTTCTCTGGGAAGCATAAAAAAATAGTAGTTATTGATTAGTTAATAGTGAACTACCACTTTCATCTGTGCGCTATTACTTACTAGTTCGTTAATCAGAGTTTCTTGTTAGTTAATAATAGTTACTAGATTGTTAGTATTGTGTTACTCATTGGTTCTTGTGTAGTTATTCATTAACGAAGGAACCGTATTCTAAAGTGTTACCGAAGATTGGACCCCATTGACTCTGGGATTGTTTGGGGTTGTCATTGTTTGGACAAAAAATATCTTCTTTTCCACAGAAAAAATACAGGGTTGGATCGACATGAAGGTGAGCAAGCAGTAACATAATTTTAATTTTTGGGTGAACTATCCCTTTAAAGGTTGCCTATATGTGATTAAATAAAAACACAAACATTCACATACACACTTTGTGAACAGATAAGTGTTGCATAATGAAGCATGGCTCATTTGCTTACTCTCTGCATGGCCACATTAGATTAGGCAAAAAGCTTGTTCCAGTGCCGCGGTGGTATTTACAGTAAAAATATTTGATAAATCTTATTTCCCAGCATTCTGTTCCACTGTAATGTGACTGATGACATTGGCAAAAGCAGCAGGCTTGAGATAGAGAGTGCACAGAATGTAGATGAATGAGAATGGTAAATGTGTGCAGTGCATGCAAGAGAGAGAGAGAGAGAGAGAGAGAGAGAGAGAGAGAGAGAGAGAGAGAGAGAGAGAGAGAGAGAGAGATCAGCATGCAGTCGCTGCATGGATTTAATGCTAGTATCCATCACCCTCTACACAAAGTATGTGGGGGAGTGTAAGGGGCTTTAAGAGGTTATTACACACGCTCTTCCCCACTGTAGGGACCAAACACACTCTGAGTCCAACCTCCAGCAAAGATGGATCACACAGACTTATCTCGTCTGAAATAAAAACCAAACAAGCACTTCATCTTCCAACATAAAACCAAAACCATGCTGCGCACAGTAAAACCTAATGCCGGTCACCATGCGGTGGAGGAAGCAATACATCTTCTCTGCTGTAAATACAGTAGCTGTGTCTATACACAAGGTGTGACCAAGCTACAGAAGGATATATGAAATGTGTGGGCTGATGTATCTTGATGCCTTTTTATGCAAATATCTCTGTATTTATTTTTGAGATGCACAATGTTGCAAGCTATCAGACAACTTTTTTGAGGACTTTTTTATTATTTATTTCAGTACGCAGATATTTTATATTTAATTGTACATGCTAATTTCCCCAGTTTTTACATCTGATGGTCATTTAAATAAAATGTAATATTTAACAAATCTCAAAATGAATATACACATTTCATATTGCATACTATAAGGTTGTATTGCCTAAAATCACTTTTGGCAAACAAAATTATTAATTAAATGTTTTAGTGTGTTTTAATTGTACATTTTTAGATTAAAAGTGTTATACTTAATTTACGTATTTTAATGTCAGCCATTTATTAACCGAAACATTATAATAAATATTGTAATAAATCCGCTCAAATTTTGTTTGATTGTTTGACTTTCTAATCTAAAAACACTTTTATCATACACAATTATACATTTTATTTAAGTGCGTTTTAGTTGTACACATTTTTTTAGAAGTATTATAGAATTTCAATAATCAGCAATCTATTATAATATCACAAAATTAAAAACAATTATGCCAGAATTAACACTCAATTCATCTTTAAAAACACTAATTATTTGATTACCCTGTTAAATGTAATCTTTAGCATTTATTTTTCATAATGTACATACTAATTATGTGATGCCTACGTTCACTTGTTGCATGTAAAATTGTGGATTATGTGGGCTTAATACGTTGGTGTTTGAATCGTGCATCAGCAAAGCTGAAAGCACATACAGTATATGTGCCCGGAGAGCAACAGTGAGTGAGTGACCGAGTAACTGAATGTGCTTTTAAATCAGTTTGAGTGTAAAGCTTTCCTCTCTCCTCTGGCCAGTTCTCTCCCAGGAGCAACACAAGTCAACAGAGCTGTTGCTATGGCAGCAGAGGTGAAACACAGTGGTGCTGGTTGTTGGTGATGGTGATGGTGTGTGTGTGTGACTGTGAGAGAGAGAGAGAGAGAGAGAGAGAGAGAGAGAGAGAGAGAGAGAGAGAGAGAGAGAGAGAGAGAGAGAGAGATAAATCGATGGCTCACTGCTCTCTGCCTTTCAAATTCTCCTTTGGCTGATCTCTCAGCCTGTAAATCCCATGTGTGCTGGCTGGCCTCACCCTTATCCACACACACACACACACACACACACACACACACACACACACACACACACACACACACACACACAGTTGTGGGAGGAGCAAACGACAGAAACAGTGGTGTCAGGCATTTCGTGAGCTTAGAATTATACGACTCTATCTCCACTTTTGGTCGAAATTGAGTTTTTGACATAATCTTATCCATTAGGTGTGTATTAATGGCGGTGTGGTGCTATTTTTGTAAGAAAATATATTTTGTCAGTAGTTATTCATAAAATAGAAAGGTTCCATCTCACTAAACAGCAGGGATGTAAAAACTTTGATGCTCAATTTCTCAGAACTACCCTACACGGAGATAGAACTGTATAATTCTAAGCTCACGATTTATTAAAGTAAATAAACATAAAATGTCCAAAAATGGGGAAACAAAGTGTTAAAACAAAAAGGGAAATCTGGTGTCCTCGTCGTGCCAGGGAATCGTGAACGATGGGTAGTGATGCCCACAAGTACATCAGCGTACATGCACGGGGAAGTGACTGGTTTCTCGAGGAGAGGGGCGCTCTTAACAGCGGCGGTGATGAGGCTTAATATTCTTCAGGTGTGCCTCATCAGTTAAGTTAAGGCGAGTTAAGGGACGGGGTTGCGCTGATTACAAGGGAGAGGCAGTCGTTCCGCCACAATACATACATACTTTTTAACATATATATACATACCGTACATACATTATCTTTAGCCCTATTCGCATGGGGTAAGTATTACCTGGTGACCCCTAGTCATTTGTAATAATTGTCTGTGATCTTAATCCCATTCGAATCGGCCATGTCTGTAATTTGTAAAGTAAAAATTCCCCCAGCAAATGACCTACCATATTTCGCCGAACACCGAGGTCCTGTGATAATATTAGTCCCGTGCGAATCGGCATCTCTGTGATTTGGCAGGGTCGTTTATAATTTTTTCAAGGTTTTTGTTTCCTGTGCGCTTTTTTTATCCATCTTTCGTGAAGAATGGAGGCTGTGTGGGAGTGTTTGATAGTATTTTGGGTGTATATCGCTATACACCATACAACTATACAATTTGCAGAAAGAGAAAGTTGAAAACCATCAGAAGAGCAAAAACAAAAAGAATGGTTAGATGGAAATGAATGACATGTATAGCAGCATGACATGACATGTATAGCCTTTTGACATCATATCCGGTAGATAAGTCAGTAATTCAAGTAAAATCACAGGCTTCGCTTATCCCATGCGAATTCAGAATAATTTCTAATTCACACGAGGTCCCCTGATAATACTAATCCCGTGCGAATAGGGCTTTAGTTAATGTTAATTTGAACATTTACTATTACATTATTAAAATCAAAAGTTGTATTTTTTTACATTTAAATACCCTGGGTTGACAGTTGAACAGTTGTATTTGTTTTTATCTAATGTCAAAAAAGAATCATACATACTGTTACAAATGTATTGCTTAATGTTAGATAATGCTTTAAATAACGGTAACTAATGGACCTTATTGTAAAGTGTCACCAAACACACTGTTGGTAACACTTAAATAAATAATTATTGCTTAATAAATAAAAAGCATGAAAACAATTGTCCAATAATCGATATGGTAACAGTATTGTGCATCCTTAGAGAAGGAAATAAAGCAAGTAAATCAAATCCGTGGACAGGAAAAGGACAGGAGGAAGTCAAACATAAGAAGGCTTTTCTTGCACCACATGATCATATATGGCAAAAATTCACTGTTAGAACAACAGTCCACATCAACATTCATAGATGTGCGATGTCTGGCTTATACGCTTTTCCGGTGTTGTCAATACACATGTTTCTCAGTAATGGGCTCACAGAGATTACTTTTTGCTTTGGTGTGACAGGTGTGACTCATATTAAGTTAAAAGTCCCTATACTCTCTGCGGAAATAATACTGTTGTTCTCCAAAATCATAGCAATATGTTGTCTTTTTATGTTCTCAGAAAATCAGATGTTTTTAAAGTATTTTAGACAGACTATTGGGCATATGAGATGGCAATCCATTGAATGATGTTTTTCAAAGCAAAATGAGAATCAAATGCAATTAACTACTTCCTGTCATTGCTTTATTCTCAGAAAAACAATCAGTGCCACTTCCATTTTTCAACCTATTCTTCATCAGAGCACATGGTTTGCAAAGCCAGGGAGAAATCAGAGAGAGACAGTAAACTCTCACATAATATGTCATACTTTTAAAATGCTTTTCCTGCAGCCTTGATAAAGAACCTAAGGAACCTGTAATTTTGTTTTCTGCCTCCCGTTTCATATGTGAAAAATCTTTAGAAACTGTTCTGCTGAAAAAATGTCTGGCCAAATGGAGGGGTACATGGATGAATAGGTGTTATTGTTAGTTGTAAAAAGATCTGAATGGACACTGAATGTTTTGATTGAAGGCCACAAAGAACATAACGGTAACAACTGATGCCAATCTTCTCTTTTGCTGGATCTGTCTTCTCTCTATTTCTCCTGCACAAACAACTGTTAAGTGTATAAAAATGTGATCTTAAATGTCTCTCAATGTGCAGCTAATAATCAAACTCAGTCACTTTTGCAAGGTTTTTTCTGTCTCATTCTGCGTCTTACTTAACTACCAGAAATTCAACTTAACGCTACAATATGTTAAAAAAAATTACCGCAAGGGGTCACTAACCTCTTGCAATAACAAAGGCGTAGGTTGATGACACAGTGATAAGCAGAATGATGGGACTTGCTGTCATGCTGACGGATCTAATAATGTGGTATGAAACAGGTCACGATTGCTAACAAGAGACAGATAGCAGCGCCAGACGCGAGTTCCGCATATATAATGGAATAAGGACATTTAATTCTACCGAACTACACGCAAGTGCTGAATTACTACTCACAAAGGCCAGTTTATTTGACAAATTAAACTTGTGAGGTAACGCAGTGCTGTTTCACTTGGTCTAACGTTACACTATAATACTAAACAGCATTCTAGTGTGTTGAAAGTTATAATGTTATTCTATGTGTTGGTTTGTTTCCTATATGAGACTAGCAGTAAGCTAGATCAACATTAGAATAACATACTGATCATATTCTAACATTTCATCATGTTGAGCTATATAAAATTGATTTGTTTTATGTACAAACATTTGTCTCTTTTTGAGGGTGAGCAAAAACGCGTTGTTTTGTGTGTGTCCCTTGTGTTCCTAGCAGCTTGCAGACATGCACTAAAATATCAGAAACTGTCCCGCCTTTATGTTCAAACCAGAGTCTGACAATGATGGAGAGACTCAAAAAGAACTGACAACATGTAGAATACAACAAGACATTTCTGAATGGTTAGTTGATGAATTTATGTAATGTAGAGTTAACTATCTTCAAGTCATTGATTAGCATATTATTTCATGATAATCTATAAATCGCTAGTGTGGGAACTGTTGTAACATTTGGTACGTACTGTATTGCAATAAATGTGAAAAGACGGATGTGACAGCTTGAGCAGACTCATAAATGTGCTCTACTACAACAACTCTTCCTCTTCTCAACTCTGCTTGCATGTTTCCAGGGGCAGGGTTTATGTAAATTGTAGGGTTTGTGATGTCACTTAGCCGGGATGAAGCTAGTGTAGTCCCTACCAGCCGTTTGTTGTAGCCCTTAAAAAGCTATTTCTGTCAAATAAAATATCTCCCTTTGCTTTGAACTTTGAATGTCGTAACTTTGCAGATGTTGTTTATGGTCAAACAGCAACATTACACACTAACTAAAGTTAGAAAAGTGAAATAATCAACCATCCCTTTAAACAAGCATTTTAAATATAAGACATTCAATTTGGAGATTCAGTGTGAAAATATATTTATGATTACAAATTTTAATCTGATGCGATTAACTGTGATTACAGAAACATGTGAGATTAATTGGCCATAAATATAATGTGAGTACTAAATATATAATAATAATGTTTGTAATATAATACAATGATCATGAAAATTAACCGCACTATTGCTACAGTGGAAGTTTTTTTTAAAGCATTTTCTTAATTTAATCTTGCCCCAGGCACAAATAATCAATTGTCAAGGTTTAAGGCACTTTCCTATTCCCAGTTTATGTATTTTTAAAGCAATACCCTCCGATGTATCCACTACCTATTTTTTTTCGCTTCCCTTGACTCTTTGCCATTCAATGCATGTGTCCTCTCAGTCCCTTGGACCTTTCTCACTCCATACTTAAGAGCAAATTCCCACTAGTGCAACACTCACAATAGAGAGCCATCTATTTGATGAAAGAGACCCATCCAGACATTGGTACCCGGCTGTGTCTGAATATCTAATCCCACTGTGAGTGATCCTTCCTGGGCACTTTGGCACTCCCTTGCCGTTCCATTCTTCAGTGTCCTCCAACACCCAATCTCTTTGTCTGGTGCATCCTGCAGTAAGAAGAATCTGTCAGAATGACAAACAACAGGGATTTTTCATACTCAGGTGTGAGTGAAGACTAAGGAGAGGAGCAGAAGCAACGGAACAGAAATAAAATGTAAGACTGAACAGGTGAGTGATGCAGGCTTGATTTAAGATTGGCTTGCTGCTTCTGTTGAATTATTTATGTATTTACTTACTGTGTCACTGATCTGCATTCTTCCCTGCAGGCCAAGACGCTTTTGTGCTATGACCGGAAAATGAAATCACACTGTTTTCTAAGCTATCCATGGCCTTTTACTTCAAGAACCCGTTTCAGGATTTTATGCACCTAAGCTGATTTCTACTTTTCAGAGCCACAATGCTTTTGAGATGTGTTAAAGGGGTCACTGAAACACCATGCATTTGTTTATCCTTTTGCCAGGCGCGGTGACAAGAAAACTTACCTTGGTCAGAAATAATGACCACACGTTACTACAATGGGATCTCACACGTTACAGTCTCTCATGTGCTTACAGGTACTGAGCTGGGAAATTGAAACCAATCGTAAGAATAAGTGAAACTCGCAGCATGAAGAATAAAAGCTCGCTTTTAGCACTTTTGCGCTTAATTCAGGTCTTGTCTAACCTTCTGAAGACCTGATATTTTTCTCGCTTGCTTGTTTTGTACGAGATTGAATTAATGTTTTCTCTGGAGATTTTCGCAGTGACCTGTAACACTGTAACTAAGCACCGATTGTCTCCTTGGCTCTCGTTATGGATCCGCCACACACTATTTAAGCAGATAGCGTGCCACCTTGTTCACCCATTACAGAGCCTGCCCACTCACGCATGCAAGCATTCACAAACCTCGTGAACCTTCGAATGGCAGACTGGGAACGCTCCTGGGTCTGCATTTGAGCTCTGCCCACTGCCGAGCGCGACCTGACCTCCTGAAGCAGTGGAGGATTAGTATTTTAATATTCCTTCCAATGTTCCTTCCTGCAGGCATCAGCCATGGGTCAGCCTGGCCATCGCTTCTGTTCTTTCCCACTGTCCATCAGAGAAGTACACAAGCTTCTAAGGGATGTCATGGTGAAAGGGTAAGGGAAGACCGAAGGAAAAGAGGAATAAAGCCCGCTGAGCTAATAGTGCGAGGATAAATAACAGTGCAAATTACATACTGTTTGAAAGTGGAATTAAAAGGAGGAGATCGATAACTAGTGAACAATTTTTAAATAGACATTTAGTAATATACTCTTAACATCAATTATGTTCCATTAATTATACGTTTTTTTTTTCTGATATTGATTGGCGGCTATTATGCTTGTATGTACAATAACTGTAATAGCTTCTTCCTGCGATTGTGTTACAGAAATCCATTGCAAATTAAAGCTTTGTGGGGAAAATCAATACTCAAGCATATGATCCTAAAGCTGTTTTTTAGTCTGATAAAAGTGCTAATTAACTTGGCACTGACTGAGGCCAGGTGCTAATTTTCTAAGAATTATCAGTAACAGTAGTAGCTGGGGATCAGTTTTTGCTTCCCCTATAATTGAAGCTAATATGGAACAGGAGGAAATCTGATCTCAAATCTGAAAGATGCTTTGAGCACACAGGAGGCAGACCATCTGTAAGGATACATTACCTAAATAAAAGAGCTCCCACCTCTAAACAACAACAAAATAATAAAGTTGCCATTCAGCCAAAGAATTTTATGAAACATTCAGTACAAATAGCAGTGAAGGGTACCATCTTCTCTATCAAGTTTCAACCTGCATTCAAAATTGTATATGCAGATTGATTTTTTTAAATAATGCAATAGAAAGAAATCAGTTATTTCTCAAATGAATGAAAATGTTTTAAGTAGTTAAAGTAATTTAAAAAGTAATTAATCAATTATCAACATGATTTAGTGTTCTGACTAATCAGTAGAGATTGATGATAAAATCATTAAAAATCCAACACGACATGTTGCAATTAATAAATTTGTATAATGTATGAATATTAAAGAAGCTACTGTATATTAATTGGGATTTTCAATAACCACTAAAACCTATGCAGATACCTAAATAACAGGCTTGCCAATGACTGATATGATGATATAATATGATGCAGATTTTCATGTTTAAGGGATGCATCTGTATTCAAATTAATGACTGTAACCGATAAACAATTCATGGCGGATATAACAATTTGATATCATTTTTTTCTAATAGAAAATAAACACCAAAAACTAAAATCAGTAGTTAAAATGGCACAAGTGAATTTAGGCATCAAAATTGTGTACAGGATGAGAGATTACAATTAAAGATGATAAAGATTACATATAACAGGGTTAAATGTATTATTATTTGTGTTTGTATAGTTATTATTAGGTTTTGCAAGTATCTACATAAGTAACTAAATGCCAGATGATGGAATATATATATATATATATATATAAATATAAATATAAATATAAAAATTGTGGAAATTAGCCTGTTCAATTACATATTCAATATCGACTAAAAAAAATACGAAATAAATGTTCCTCAAATATATTTGGAATCGATGTATCCGTCTATCTGTCCATCTATCCATCTATCTATCTTCAAATTGCCTTTAGTATAACAAAGTATCCAGGGAAGGGGGGATGGGACTCATGGGAGAGTAATGTCTCAAGGAAAAACAGAGAAAACAACAAACACAGGGAAGACATGAGCCCAAGAGGGCAAAAGGGGCGCCAAGAGAGATGAAATGTAGCATTTGAGAGTACGACTATGTTTGAAAGACATAGAGATAGCAACTAACAGACGCACATAAAAAGAAAGGGAGATAGAGAAAGTGATGGGGAGAGAGGTGGCTTTCATCCAGGCAAACCTGGCCAGACAGGAACTGGAGTGGTGAGCACTAGGAGCTCCAGCAACCTGGCCTTTTTCATCTCTTCATCAGGAGGGTTCAAAGCCACAGGCGAGCCTTTGATTCCATCACTGCCACAGCTCCCTTGATGTGGAAATCTAAATTTCAGTGAATTGAAAAAGGAGGGGGAAAAGGGGGTGACACATTACACCATATGAAGAAATAAATGTCCTCTTCGCCGCCCCAGAGCTGGTGCTAATGACACGGCATAGAAAAGAGGAAGGAGTGGGACAAAAAAAACAAAACAAGAGGAGCAATCTATAAATGATGTCTTCAAAAATAAATTTCATACACATATCAGTGTGACAACTGAATTCTAGAATCAAAGTGCCTACCTTAAATTTACAGCGCTATCAACTAAAATTTGAGAGTTTGATTGATAAGTTAAAGTTCAACTTTGTATATCCTTTTTGTTTCCTAAATAATTCCAAAATGTACACAACTTAAAGAACATATCACACAATGTAAATAAGTTTTCACAGAATAATAATATGTGAATAACTCAATTTTGACAAAATTGTCAGATAGAACCTTATAATTCCAAGGTGACGATTTCAATCCTTATCTTTCACTGTAGTTACAGACATAACTCAAGGCAACGTTTTTTTATCCACTTCGGTTGTATAAACAGGACAATTTCTACTTATGAATCAGTATTATCAATCAGCATTGTTTTTTAGTTTCAGCTTGCTTTTCTCTCTCATTCTCATACGATGCTCTGTCACTATAAAAATAGATTGATTTTAGAAGCTCTATATAACATGCCTCTCTCCCCATCTGATAAGAGATGAAGGTTTTATTGGCAAAAGATGGATCCCATCTGTCTTCAACTGCTTAATCATACCCCTTCTAGCCTCTGAAATGTCTATAAAAGCATCATTTTACAGTGACCTTAGACTCCGTTCTCGCTTTTCTGAAGGTCAGCAATATTTATCCAACTCTTACAGTCAAATATTTCAGTTATGTCCTTAGCCTTTAGAAAGGTTACATAATTGCACGCTGCTTCTAAAGTTGAAACAATTTGAATAGAGCAAGAAGCTAGTGTAGTCATAGGCCATTCAGTTTCTTACCTACATTCTAATCTTAAACCAGAGTCAATAAACATTAATGACCATTATTGGTCAAAGTATCCAGTTTGAAATGGTTAGGATAAACCTGAGAAACTCAACAAATGCCCAGAGGAGCCTAATAGTAGGTGATCTTCCCATGCAAGTGCGGTTAATTTGGAAGGATCAATGAAACAGAATCACTTGAAAACCACAGCAAAGTGCTTAGAAACTATTGAAAAATCACCTTCAACAAGAGGATGTGTCTTTTTAGCTGTGAATTCCAAACAATGTGATAATGATGGGATATATGATGAAGCGCAATAACAAAAGTTTTGAAACGTCATCCTGCAGCAGAGCATTACAATAATCAGGTAGGCAATTATTGAAACGGGCTTAGAAAAAAAATTTGAACAGGTGCGTGAGCTTTCTTTCAAGGCCAGGACAGTGACTGAAAAGAAGATGTGTTTTAAACTAATTAACGATGAATATTCCACCTACCTTAAAGCAACACTTTTCAATGCACTGTATGCGATATTTTTTTTATTTTTTATTTTATTTTATTTTTTTACCGTCACATGTACTGGAAGAAAGGAGCCTATGTTCTATTTGGGAAAAAAAAAGATACATGGATGGTTTTTGCTTAATTATTGTGGTGTCAATGTTCTTGATGTTGCTCATCTGCCATGTTTAACTACTAAATCAGCTCCTAAAAGACCAAGTTCTCAAGAGTACTATCCCCCAGTCGCCTTATAACCTGCATTATGATGAAGTGTTTGAACAGGATTATGGTGTGGAAGCTTAAGGAAGGGTTTAAGGACGATCTTGATCAGTTTGCCTATCAAGTCAATAGGGACACTGATGATGCTATCATTACTATGGTGCATCATGTTGTAAAACATCTGGAGGATCCTAAGGCTTATGCCAGGTTTCACTCATAAGAAAAAACGGTAACACTTTAGAATACGGTTCCTTCGTTAATGAATAACTACACAAGAAACAATGAGTAACACAATATTAACAATCTAGTAGCTATTAATAACTAACAAGAAACTCTGATTAACAAACTAGTAAGTAATAGCGCACAGATGAAAGTGGTAGTTCACTATTAACTAATCAATAACTACTATTTTTTTAATGCTTCCCAGAGAACTACTGAAAAAGTTTATTAACAATCTAGTAACTACTATTAACTAAAAATAAACTCTGATTAACGAATTAGGCAGTAATAGTGCACAGATGAAAGTGGTACTTCATACTTCTATGGGAATTACTAATTATTCGGATCTGTATTCTAAAGTGAAGATCATGGGAACTAACAAGTAATGACTCAAGTGTTACTACATGATCTAGTCATAATTTGTGCAACCAAACACAAAAGTAATTTCAAGCGTTTGAGATTTTTGGTGAACTTTAGTATACTTTTAGAAAATTTTCAAGTTCCCATGATCTTCACTTTAGAATACGGATCCAAATAATTAGTAATTCCCATAGAACTATGTAGTAACACTTGAGTCATTACTAGTTTGTTCCATTGATTCTTACAGTAGTTACTAATGAAAAGCCAATAAAGTGTAGAATCTTCTCACTCACAAGATACACACACACACACACACACACACACACACACACACACACACACACACACACACACACACACACACACACACACACATATATATATATATGAGCTTGGAGACATACATAAAAACATTTTTTTGTGAGGTAAGTTAAATAATAAATTCACTCTATATGGTAATTGGATGGCTGATGACTCAATATGTTCCAGTCGTCACCGTGACTCTAGTGATTCAATGTCAGTCCAGAGGAATGCCGGAAAATTGGCCACAGGACAAGTAAGGTCCAGACTACTGTATTTAAAAATCCATTTCTTTAAAATTATTCAGTTGATAAATAGACAGCATGGGCCAGTTATTAACAGTCTGCTGTGCTATTGATAATGTAAACAACCTTGTGTATTATCTATGCGTCCACAGTATCAAGTGCTTCATTCAACAACTTAATCACGCCTCTCACGAGAAAATCACAGTTCCAACCAGAAAAGACTGTTATCCGTACGAACTTCACAAACCCTGATTGCATGTTTGTTTTCTGTGTCAGCATGCAATTACATAAAAGCAAACACAGAGCGCATTATGTGCCTGTAACTATCACAAGTTGCAAGAATGAATTTTTAATTGTTTAAATTTGTATATAGTGTGGGAGTTATTTAGAACTCCCAAAGGGGGAATTGAAGGAATACAACTTTGTCAAATGTTTAATTTAACTTCTAATACTATCATATATAAACTGAGAAAGTTCTGTAAATTGAATTTAGCGTTCAGCTTTGGAGCACGAAAGTCCTGTCTTATTCTGTGTCTCTATATACAGCTGTCAGACGGGTTTTCTTTCTATTGTAAGTTAAATGAAACATGTTAGTGAAACTCTTGGAGACTCTCGCGAGCTTTTGTCTTAGCAAGAGAGAGTCCTGTCATTCCTGTTCTGGAGTCTCAGGGTTTGAATAGGTTTTTTTCCCTCTCTCTTTTAATACAGGTTCCTAAACCTGTATATGAGTTTCCACCATCACAATGTAATCCCTCCCTCTTATAATGTATATATATTACAATGTTTGACTCAAGAAGTCAGACGATGTTGGAATGACTGCAGCTACCGACAAGCAATAAAGAACTTCTGCTTGGAAAACTTCCACCGTCTCCTGGTCTGAGCTTCTAACTTTTCTACAGAGAAAAAGTTCACAACAGTTTACAGTAGCAGTTCAAGTGTTAATGAAGTGCTAGTCATTTATCCTGCATTGGTTATTGATTAGTTTTGTATGAATTATGAAATTTTTCAGTAGTTCTCTGGGAAGCATAAAAAATATAGTAGTTATTGAAGTACCCCTTTCATATGTGCACTATTACTTCTTAATTTATTAATCAGAGTTTCTTTTTAGTTAATAGTAGTTACTAGATTGTTAATAAACCTTTTCAGTAGTTCTCTGGGAAGCATTAAAAAATAGTAGTTATTGATTAGTTAATAGTGAACTACCACTTTCATCTGTGCGCTATTACTTAGTAGTTTGTTAATCAGAGTTTCTTGTTAGTTAATAATAGTTACTAGATTGTTAATATTGTGTTACTCATTGGTTCTTGTGTAGTTATTCATTAACGAAGGAACCGTATTCTAAAGTGTTACCGAAAAAACAATCCAAGGCACACAAGTAATTAGTTTTTAGAAAAATATAAAAAGCCTTTATTCTAACATAGCTTAGATTCTAAAAACAGGTTACAAGCAACGGCACACCACGTTGCGGCCAATAAGCCTTCATCAGGGTGTGAGTGACAAACACAATAAGAGTTCTTTTAAACAGCAATCAATTAGTCACAATCACCTGGTCATAAGGCACAGGACAAACAGAAGAGAGAAAGTTCAAATATTACAATGAAAATATATCTCACCAATAACATGACTAAACCAAACAATATACCCCCCGCCTCAAAAAAATTAATACTACAAATACATAATCATAAATAAATAAATTGAAATATATGTATCAAAATCCTCAAGTCAAATTATCATAAATTATTATTTATTAAATGATTATTGGTCGCAACGCGTGGGTGTACCGTTGCTTGTCACCTGTTTTTAAAATCTAAGCCATGAAAGAATAAAGGCTTTTTATATTTTTCTAAAAACGATTTACTCGAGTGCCTTGGATTGTTTTTACTTATGAGTGAAACCATCCCTATACCCAAAGAGCACAGAGATACTGAAGTTACAACCTTTGCAGCACTTCTTGCATTCCTTGTTTTTATTCTCATGCCAGGTTGTTCGTTCGTGATCTGAGCTCTGCTTTTAATACCATACAGCCACACCTTATGCTCTTCAAACTAATTAGTATGGCTTTCAATCCATAAAGTATCAAATGCTTCCATTTATTTCTTACTGGTAGTCCAGCAGACTCTTTCTGAGTGTAGGTCCATTAGTATTGGTGTCCCCCAGGGGTGTGTATGTTCACCACTGCTATTTACACTGTACACTATTGAGTTTAGGAGTCACCATCCTGGGAATATTGTTGTAAAATATTCAGATGATACCGCCATTCTTAGGATAAGGACATTCAACATACAATTCTGATTGTTCCAATCCGGACTGACTTCTGACCTATAATGCTGCCTGAATCATAATCATACACTGTCCGTTCATTGGCCAGAGGAGAACTGGCCCCCTGACAGAGCCTGGTTTATTCCACGTTTTTTTTTTCTCCATTCTGCCACCTGATGGAGTTTTGGTTCCTTTCCACTGTCGCCTTTTTCGTCTTTGTCGCCTTTGGGCCTGGGTGGCGGTCGCAGTCGAACCAGTTAGAAGCAGGGAAGATCTGAGGACTGTCATCGTCTCTAAGAAGGCTTTGACAAAGAAGAAGTCCTGACGCCGAGGCTATCAGACTTCTGAGGGTGGTCCCCAACGGGGAGAGATGGGTGCCCATTTCTCCTCGGCGCCCTCTGGGGGGTGACTCTCTCAGGAGGCTCACAGAGCAGCCAGTTCGGTTGTTCCCTGCCGGTTCGCTGTTTCAGGGCACCGAGGTGTCAGCATCCCCAAACGATCCTCCGAGGAGGTTCGTAAAGCAGTCAGTTCAGTTGTTCTCTGCTGGTTTGTAGCTTCAGGGCGCCGAGGTGCCTGAACATCTCAACGATCCTCAGAGGAGAGTCGTAGAACAGTCAGTTCAGTTGTTCCCTGCCGGTTCGCCGTTACAGGGCACCTAAGTGGCTGTTCGACCAACACAGACACCTCAAGAGACTGGTTCCCTTAGTAGATTTTCGGGAAATGCGTGGACGCAGCTCTGGCTCCCTTGAGTCTCCAGGGCATCTGATGTTGAATTACATCGATGATTGGTTGATTTTATTTCAGTCCGAGCAGATGGCGCTTTGGCATCGAGATGTCGTTCTGTCCCACACAAAGATGCTGCGGTTTATATACGCCAAGAAGAGAGTGCTCCTCCCGTCTCAGAGGACCACATTTCTGGATGTGGTATGGGATTCGACAATGATGTGGGTACAGTTGTCACCTGCATGTATTACTTTGATGCCTCAGCCGTGAATGGGGTAAAACTAGGCCAGTCACTCAATGTGAAACAGTTTCAGAGACTATTGGGTCTCTTGGCAGCTGCGTCCAACGTAATAACTTTTGGCCTCCTGTACATTAATCCGTTTCTCATAACCACGTTCACGCGACGATGCCTACGTGCCTTACTCATGTGGAAGAAACCTTGGTTGTTTGCCACCCCAGTGCTGGGGGCTTCTTGTTGACACGTAACGCTATTGGCGGATGCTTCCCTCACAGGTTGGGGGGGCGATCATGAGTGGTCGCTCGGCGAAAGGTTTATGGCAGGACCATCTACTTTCTTGGCACATAAATCGGCTAGAAATGATGGCGGTGTTTCGAGCTCTCAACACATCGGTTGTCTCTTACATCAACCATGGGGGGGTCGGAGGTCACGTCACCTATGCAAACTGGCCTATCAGATCCTCCTATGGGCCTAAAGGAAATTACTCTCTCAGGGCAGTATATTATCCGGGGCATCTAAATCAGGGAGCGTATATCCTGTCGAGGCAGGGGCTGAGGCCCGGGGAATGGAGACTTAACCCCGAGGTGGTGAAGCTCCTTTGGGAGAAATTCAGTCAAGCTCAAATCGACCTTTTTGCATCTTCAGATACAACTCATTGTCCCATGTGGTTCTCTGTCACGCACCCAGCTCCTCTGGGGCTGGATACAATGGTTCAGGTGTGGTCAAGGCTACATACTCCGAGGTCGTGTACACCATACTCCAATCCAGAGCTCCCTCCACGAGAAGACTGCATGCACTGAAATGGAAACTGTTCTCAGCTTGGTGCGGAGAATGCCAACTGAATCCTGTTAACTGCCCTGTTGGTACAGTACTCAATTATCTACAAGACCGTTTCTCTGTAGGGTTATCTCCTTCCACCTTGAAGGTGTATGTGGCGGCTATATCTGCTTACCACACTCCTCTTGGTGGTGGATCATTGGGGGGAAATCCTCTCATTACTCGTTTTCTTCGTGGCACCCTGAGGCCTGCACTGTGCACTAGAGCACCAGCATGGGATTTGGCCGTTGTTTTGGAAGGCCTGGCTTTGGCTCCCTTCGAGCCCATTGAAGAGGTTTCAGAAAAGTTCCTTACACTAAAACTTTATTTATCCTTGCTATTTCTTCTATCAAGAGAACTGGAGATTTGCAAGCCATGTCAGTTGCTCCTCTGTGCCTTGAATTTGAACCTGGTATGGTGAAAGCCTTTCTTCACCTACGTGGGGTTATATTCCTACGGTCCATACTAATGTTGAGAGCCCAATAGTGCTGCAGGCCTTCTGTCAGAATCAGAATCAGAATCAGAATCAGAATCAATTTTATTGCCAAGTAGTGTTGTGCACATACAAGGAATTTGCTTTGGTAATAAGATGTTACCGAGGCTGCTATATCAGCGCCAACTTGAGAAAAAAATACAGCATGACATGAGGAGAGGTGAGGAGAAAAAAAGGCGACCCCCAGACTATGCTCCTGTAAGGAGAACAGTCTGGGAACAGGAAAAAACACCTCAGCAACATTAGCACATAAACAGTACACTCTACAAACAAGACATTGCAACATGGTGGGGAGTGGGGGATGGAGGTAGTCCAGCCCAGGCAAGCAGCATCCGGTCCTGCAGCCATTATGGCGCTGGTCACAGACCCGCCTGTCAGACTGGGGGTACGAAGCGGCGAAGGCGTGGGATGGGGTGTGGGTTAGGTGCATATCTGTGTATGTGTAAGTTCATGTGTGTGTAGGCCTGGAGAGAGTCGCTAAGCCAGCACCATAATCTAGGAGCCTCAGTCCGCAGGATTGTCATAGCGATACACAGCAAGTTGCCATGGAGACAACCTTGATCATGTCCCAGGCAGAGTCAACAATCAGCAGGTGTCTGAGGAGTCGGGGAAGGAATGCAAGAGCGGCTCACTGCAGTGCTCTTCCGGGAGAGTTGTTGTTCCAGCAGCGGCCTTGGCCAAGGCCAGTGCTGGTAGGGGGGTGCCGAAACAGATAAGATTGGGATTGTTTGGTCTTCGGGCGAGTAGCCGCATCCAATTTATACAGGCTATTCTCCTGGTCCGTTTTGGTCTCTGAAACGATCCATTTGCCTTTGCAAAGCTGTGAGCTTCTCCATGATGTTATCCATATTGTGGTTCATAGACCCAGTCTGAGTGCTGACAGCTCTGCCCACCGCTTCAATCATCACGGGCAGCCTTGCGGGGCTTTTGACAGCTGTCACCGTCTGCTTAGTTCCTCGATAAACCAGGGCAATGCCTAATCCAATCGGCAGAAGACCTGTTATCATGGTGCCGAATAGGTAGATATCTTCAACGTCCTCCACGGAAAGAGCCGCCAGACACACGACCCGCCACCTCTCCCACGCGTCCATCGTGTAGCCAGCTGCGAACGTCCCGGCAGGGCAGTCAGGTTCCCCCGAACCCAAGCTTCTCGTCGAGAAGATGGTGTCAATTGCGTTGAGAGACCAGTTGATCAAATCCATAATTTCTTGGTTTTGGAGAGCAGTGTAGCGAGAGTCTCTCAAAGTACAAGACAGTAGACGTGACGAGAGAAGCAAAGCAGGAGAGGTGAGGGGAGGGAGAGGGAGAGAAAATGCGACCGCCTTCGTTGAGAGCCAAGAGGGAATGTCCTCCTTTTAATACTCCTTTTCTGTCCTCCTTTTAATACACCAGGGGCCGTATTCACAACACATTTTAAGGCTAAAAGTAGCTCCTAACTGGCGAATTTAGGAGCAACTCCTAAAAATAATGGGCGTGTCACTCGTAACTTTAGGACTCCTAATTTTTTTGACTAAGAGTAATTCACGAAGCATTTTAGCCCTAAAAGTAGCACCTAAGTCTGGGACAGCTTAAAAGAAGTCGAGAGGACTCCTAACTCACTAAGACCTATTCACAAACCGCTTTTTGTGGCATTTCACGTTGCGATGTTTTGAAATGCGTATGCGGCGGCTACAGGAGCTTCCAATCACGAGGGAACAATTTTGCATTGTAGGCATAACTAGGGATGCAACAACGCCACCAACAACAACCAAAACTACTCACTGCATGTAAACTAATTGTAACATTTCATTGTGAATCAAATTAAAATGTTCTTCTCTTTACAAACGTAGGCAGAGGCATAGTGACAGATTAATTCAATAATGTTGCAAAGATATTGCATCAATCCATATGTTTCATTAGGCTACTAGGCTATTTGTTTTTCCTTACTCTTTATTCATTTAGGCTATTTATTCAGTTATTCATCATCTTCCGTCCTTCGCACTACTTGTGTAGCGCACGCATTCTCAGACCTGTCACCTGTCACTCATCATCATAGGGGAGGTGTTTGGAATCATTCCCGCGTTACAATCATCAGCCAATCAAGGTGGTCACTTCAGTCAAGCTCGTGCATGAGTAATGACGTCATCCATAGCAACGAAGACTCACTCTTAGTTTAGGAGTTGTCATTTTTCTTTACTAAGAGTAGGTCTGAAAGGCGTTGTGAATAACTTTTAAGAGAAAACTCCTAGCTAAAATATTTTAGTGTGATTTAGGAGCACTCCTAGTGGTAAGATAAAATTCTTTGTGAATACGGCCCCAGATCAGGAAAAAATTAATCTGCTGTGCCCTGTTCGGGCTTTGGATGCCTATGCACACAGAGCTGCCCTGTGGCGTAAATCGGATCAATTATTAATCTGTTTCGGGTCACCAAGAAAAGGTTACCCTACATCCAAGCAGAGGATGAGCAAGTGGGTAGTCGAGGCCATCTCACTTGCTTATGAAGCGGCTGGTCAGCTTCAGCTTTGGCTGTCCGGGCCCATGCTACCAGGAGCATGGCTGCCTCAAAGGCTTTATAATCGGGGGATTGCCTTCATGATGTCTGTGATGCGGCAGGCTGATCCTCACCGCATACAGATTTTACGACTTCGATCTAGGCTCCACTCCAGGGTCTAGGGTGCTTGCTTCTTAGTGTGCGCAATGATTTCACACAGAACAGGCATTTGCTATTATTGCGTCATCGGTATAGTGTTCCCACAGCATCTCGACCTAGCTCGAGTTCCCTTGAAAGGGAACGCCTCAGGTTAAGTATTTAACCCTGGTTCCCTGAAGAGGGAACGAGACGCTGCGTCGCCCTGCCATACTCCCTGCATGCCTGTGATCGACTTGCTTCGGCCTATCAGAAGCTAGCGTGGTCTGTTTTCAGATGTGCTTTATAGTTTTGTGGTCTATGACGTCACCCGCCTATGACGTCTTGTCACACCATTGGACTGATTATACACGTGCTTCACGAAGCAATCACGCAGGGGCATTCCCACAGCGTCTCGACGCAGTGTCTCGTTCCCTCTTCAGGGAACCAGGGTTACATACGTAACCTGAGACGTTTTCTCTAGATCGGCTATATATATATAAATTAACTAAATTTATAACTTTTTACAACAAAAATTAAACATCACTGAACGTACTTAAGCTGGACTGTGATGCTATTTTCTTCTGTAAACAAACTTTGTCGCATTATTTACCTGTTAGGTGCTTTGAAACAATCTGTATTGTAAAATGCGCTATATAAATAAATGTGACTTGACTATACTGCATAGATTGCTAACTTTGTTACATGGAGTAAATAACACAGTCTTATAATTGACAGAAGAAAATCAGAAGAAATTGTGTTTGATACGAAGATAGTAGGCAACCACTCACCTATCATGATTAAAAATGAGCCCATTAGACAATTTTTTTGTACAAATACTTTTTTTTTTAACGTATTTATAATAAACTGCAAGAGGTGCATGTGGATAATGAACACAAAAATGTACTATCTATGGAGGCTCAGACTTTTTGGAGTTGTTTAGAGGGTCTTGTTGCTAGTTTATTGAATCCATGTTACTGTATGGTAGAGCGGCCTGGTTTGGTAATCTGACAGTTACCCTTAGATCTCAGTTGAACCGTTTGGTGCACTTCATACGGCAGTTAAGGTGTTTGGTCTGGTGGTTTACCCCCCTCTTCAGTCTTTATTCAACCAATTATTTTCAAATAGGCAAGGAAAAGGACTTTGGGCCCAATGAGCTCTATCCAGAATTCAAACAACTTCCATCTGGCCATTCAGTACCCCAAGTTTTAGATACAACTGCTATAAGAATAATAATATCCCTTTGGCTACATGACTGTTAAACTGTAGTGTGAAGGACATGACTGTGTGATTGTTATGGATGTGGGTATCTTGCAGCTTCATTTGTATTGCCCAAAACAAATTTATCTTGGAAGGGACAAATAACATAATAATAATAATAATAATAATAATAATAATAATAATAATAATAATAATAATAATAATAATAATAATAATAATAATATCATTAAAATAAATAAATAAATACATGAACAAACAAACAAATAAATTGTCAAAGAGTTTAGGGATGCATGATATCTGCAAAATTAAAATGATACATTATACAATATATTACAATGCATATTTATATATATATACAGTATATTACATGTATACACATAAATGTACAACTTAAGATCAGTATAATTATATGCATCACCATTATATATTTTTTCTGACAATTCATCAGAAATGCGCTTTGATGAGCGCATGCTCATATCTCTTATTTTTTTGTATTGTCATCTAATGCTCACTTTAATGCTTAAAAAAAATAGCACTACTAATGCATGTAATCTTAGAATACACATTTTTAAACAGTATAATGCAGTGATGCTTAAATTATCTTGTTGCATTTAAAATTAAGTTTAGTTTAGCAAACATGAAACAAAATTATTGGCTTATTGGTATCGGTAGAAATTAGTGCATCTATAAAATATTTCATTAAAAACTGAGAGAGTGAAGGACCAAGCAATCCTCACCAGCGGACGTAAGGTAGCGACCAACTCAGAAAACTGCTCATTGCAGCAAAGTACCAGAACAAACGAAATACAATCCACAAGATCACTGTAACTGTAGACCACTTCAGGCTTTGTTTTACTGCAACCTAACCAAATTTCAGAGCCAGCTGTGATACTGGATCTCATCACTGACACTTCTTAACGTGACTTGTCCTCTGCTGAACTAGAGGTAATATATCATCAGGATTGTCTATGTCTACAGATAGCAGAGGAGAGTTTTTTTCTGCTTTAAAATACAACAGACGATTTCCTCTTCAAATGGTGGAGCTGTAAGGTGAATACTCATGTGCTTGTCACAGGGAAAAAATACTTTGAGATAAAGTTACACCTTTTCATGTTACAACAAAGAATTGAACCTCACAAATAAGGGAATCAATAACTCTTCATTAAGCGCCACTTACAGAATTCATTTTTAAGAGTCATTGCATAGTAAGAGATGATATATTCAGTGTAATGTTCAATGAAAGGCTGACATTTATCAAATGACCATTTAAGAGCAGTCAGACCGGTCTATTAATGCAGTAATGGCAGCAATAAATATACCAACCAAGTTTTACTGAGTTGACTCATGCTTCACTAACTTTATGTGGAGACCTAGATGAAATCACAGTAATGTTCATTTCAAGTCACTCTTATCCTTATTCTCAAGGGAGGTTCCCATCTTATTGAAATCTGCTTTGTGAAATGACTGCACAGCATGACTGAAAAAGCTCATTAACTGACCATTAAAAGTGACTTCTTACTGCTACTTTTTAGAAAACCACAAGTACTAAATCATGCCAAAACTTTGACCTTGAAGGTTAATGTCGTATACCAAAAGCAGATAATGTGCTTTCTCTGACTATTAAGTGGAATAGAAGACTGGGGCTAGTTGTCACAATCTCAGTAATACCGTTTTCAGTCAAAAGCCCTATTACACAAATGTGTGTTTTCTCTAGCAGTGGTTTTGTTGGTTTCAAACACCTTCACTTGGTCTTAATGTTTTGCAAAATGGTTTCGAATAGCCCGGATCTTCCTTATTTTGTAATTGTGTTGCAATTTCTATCAGAAACACCATACCTTCTTTCACATCTTCAGAGAGCACATTTCAGTCATTATTTTTAATTGTTCTAAAAATCCTAACACATCCTCTCACAGCAAGAACACTTTATTCCCTGTCCAAAAAGCTCAATAATACTCAAAAATCAGTCCAGATTGCTTGTTAACTCCTCTTATTGCTTCAATTGTGAACTATGCTGGTGGCGAAGATATGTTCCAACAAGCAATCCCAAATGTGTTTCAATTACAGCTCAGGAAAGTGGGGATCTCTTTAGCATAATTGAAAACTATAGGTGATGATAAACGGTTTCAGAGGAACCACAAGGCTGACCTTACCGCTCAGAAGTGCCAATCATAACAGTGTGAATAATGATGCTGTGAATTGAAACAGTGGCAGGGGAAAACTCATGCGGACCTCCTACCAGAAAATAAATAAATAATTCATTTTCTTATCTGAACAAAAACAATATATTTGTTGTTACGAGTGAAGACAGCACATCTTATACAATAATCACAGCTTACCATAAAGCACCCACTGGAAATACAAGGCCATTGATTGTCAAAATCAAATCATGTAGATGCTTGTCTAGTGAAGCTTGAACAAAAGTCCACTGACGGGAAGACTCTTCCTGTTTTTTGAACTGCTTTGATTTTTTTGACTTCTAATCTCTCATGCTCTTTGAAATTTACCAAATAAAAAATTTGCTCTGTGCAGAATTTCTACATTTCCTCAAATTAGCACACTATGAACTAAATGATGAGCCGCTGTGATGAACAAATTAATATCTATGGAAAATATCCATGATTATGGGGTGAAAAGGAGATCAAATGAACACAGGCAGACAGGTGATTAAACAGACTGATAGAAAACTAAACCAAAACTAAGCATAACTGTGACCATTATATCTATTATATCATATGATAAATATTGAGAAAGAATAATTGATTATTTTAATACATTGAATATTTACTTATAAGATTAATACCATTATTCAGTAAGGATGCATTCAATTTATCAAAAGTGACATTGAATTCATTTATAATGCTGCAAAAAGATCTGTTTTGAAATGTTATCATAATGACTACAAAATCACAATGAATATTGAAGGATCATGTGACACTGAAGAGTAATAAAAATGTGGCTTTGCCATTACAAAAAAAAAACATTTTAAAATATATAAAATAGAAAACAGTAAATTTAATTTGTAATATTTCACAATATTACTTTTATTACTGTATTTTTGATTTAAAAAAATGCATATTTGGCGAGCATTGTGACTCCAAACTTTTGAACAGTATCATGTACAAAGTAAGATATAATATGTGCAACATGTACAAAAAATAAAGACAAATATTTTTACGCAAATTAAACTCCATTATGATTTAATGTTGAATTTAAGGGCGTCAGAAGGAATTTGACTTTGACAAACACACTGCTGGCTTCATTGGAGAATGAATGAAGCAACACCTTGTTGTAGCAAATGAAGTGAAATCGTTTTGTACATGCAGCATATGGTCTCTAGCCTTAACAGCAGTGAACACATGTCACAATAGTCTTATTTGACATATGCCACTCTAAATCCAGAATGAATGTACTTTTTGTATAGAAGCTGTTGAGAAATATATAACATAAATGCGGTTCTGTGCTTTTAGATAGGCACTTTTGTTAAAGGCTGTGGCTCTCTAATGAGACTGTAGGGTCCTACTGATGTTGATGGGAAAGGAGCACAGCCCAAGCCACACAGGGTGTGGGCGAATAATGCAGCCATACATTAGTCCTGATAATGGAGGCTTGTGGGCTGCTGCTAGCACATTACTGCAATTGCCTTCTGACCTTCAGAGAGGAGCAACAAGCCCATCATGCTCATCTGAGAGAGGGCAGGCTAGTGCAACCTCATCATTTTATCCAAACGGCAGTTTCCTCACATTTCCATCTGTTTTACTAAATGTACTGAAATCATAGCAGCAAAATACTAACATTTATAGAATAATTCATAAATAATGTAGAACTATGAGGTCATACTTAAATATTCCTCCAATCTCACAATTAAGTATGTTCTTGGACATTGTATTTACAAATGGGTCTTCCCATGTCAACTCAACCAGAGGTCCCCAGTTAATTTTTTTTTTATGTTGCTAATATATATTTTTTTTCTCTGAAGAAAGACACACATAAATATTAATGAAAGCCAAACTATTAAATACCATGATAAATATTGAGTAATCCACTATTTTGTAGAGTTTGAATTTATTTTAATTTATTCAAGGATAGCCTCTAGAGATGCAACATCTCATTTTCAAGAGGGTCCTATAAACACAAATAGTCAAGTCAAGTCAAGTCAAATATATTTATATAGCGCTTTTCACAATACAGATTGTATCAAAGCTGCTTCACAGTATCAATCAAAACAACTTAATGTTTGTTTATTACTGGAAAAAAGACATCCAAGTTTGGTAGAGCTGATCAATGGTATGATTGGTTAATTAATTTGAATATCCCCAACTGAGCAAGCCAAAGGCAACAGTGGCAAGGAACCGAAAAACTCCATCCAGTGACCTAATGGTGTCCTAACACCCCATCAGGTGACCCAATGGAGAAAAAAAACCTTGGGAGAACCCAGGCTCAGTCAGGGGCCAGTTCTCCTCTGGCGTTTATGAACTAGAGGCCGAATTTACAGTAACTGTACAAAATATAAGACAAATAATAAGAAAAACATTACATAACATACTTTACAGATACACATACAAAACTCATTCATACACAACTCATTCATACACAAGCTCTCTCACCCACTCACACCGATCCCTCACATTAACTATATATTTTATTTAAGTTAAATACCATTTGTAAAAATAATAAAACATTTAAATTAAATTGAATGAAATAAGAAAAAAGTAGTAATATAAAAATTAAAAATGAGAAAAACAATTGGCCAAATAAACAAATGAAACAAGGATTGCATTTAACTTAGAAGTTAAAAGCATAGACAAGTTGTTTTAAGGAATAGAGATGATCTGAAAAAGCGACAAGACGTTATAGATCTCAAGGAAAGAGGGAGATTATTCCAGTCACTTGGAGCTTTATATTGAAACATTCTATGTCCCACTTCTTTATAAATTCTGGGTACAAAGAAAAAGGGGTATTGCATGTGTCTGAGAAGATATGAAGATCTGCATGGAATTAGATACTGTTTTAGATAGGAGGGGCAGTTAAAATAAACACATTTAAAGAAACTGAACCCAGTGAAATTGCCTTGATTTAGGTTGCAACCAGTTTAGTGATTCATACAGTAAACAGTGATGAGTTCTATAAGGACACTGTGGTGTTTCACACTTTAACAGAACACACTCCATGCGGTGTACAATTCACATCTCGAACTTTATTCTTCTTCATCATTACTCTATTTTTAACACAATTCCTCACTAGAGCCCCTAGTGGTGCAGTTCCTCATTAATGTGTTATAGTTAGAAATTACTATGAATTGAACATCAAGTATTGTATGCTTCTCAACACAACATCTCCCCTGTTACTCAAACAGAATTACTACTCTTTTAAGATCATTACCTTATTCCAATTTTGTTTACTCAAACAACAACTTATCTCAAATAAACATATTCAAATAACTTCTTATCAAACCAAACAACAGTCTGTTTCAAATAGGCATTTCAATGTAGCATAATGAAAGTTTCTAGCACACTTTTATCCTTTTAACATAACACAGAATAACATTCATCAAACATTTCAGAATTCAGTGTACATTCGATTTTTTTTAAATAGGGCAGCGGTCCGCCTACACCCTTTACATATCTTCTTGGTCTGACTTCTTTATTTCTCTTCAGACACATTACTCCAACACATAGTCTTGAGTCCACAAAGGTGGGCGTCTCGGTCTTAAGCCCCTATTCAAGCTCAAAGCAGTGTTCTCCATTGTATAGTCTCTTTCAGGTATTTCATTCTGTGCAGAGTTTTCCTCTCTTTCTGGACATGGTGAAAGACGTGCTGAATTCCATGTTTTCCCATCACTTAAGATGAAAGTACTCGGTCCTATTTGTTGTTGTACTGACAACGGATCAGTGAACCGGGCTTCTCCTTTTTTCACGTGAAAAGCCTTTCTCACTCTCACCTTATCTCCAACCGCAATTTTAGGAAATTTAGCTCCTCTTTTACAATCGGTATATTCTTTACTTTTGTTCTGTCGTTGCGTCACACGAGCTCTCACCTGAGCAAATTGATCAGGGCTATCCTCAGGAAGAAGGACATTCAACTTTGTCCTCATAGGTCGGCCTCTCAAGAGCAGAAAAGGGGTCTCACCCGTTGTAGCATGCGGTGTCGCTCGATAGCTCTTCAGCATGGTCAGGACTGCAGATTTCCAGGGCTTACGAACCGCTTTAGCAGCTTGAATACACCCTTTAAGCACCCTGTTGAACCGTTCGATGGCCCCGTTAGCCTGAGGGTGATAAACACTGGTCTTTATGTGCTTTATTCCCTGTGTTTTCACAAAATCAGCAAATTCAGACGAAGTGAACTGCGGCCCATTATCTGTCGTGATGCTGCAGGGGTTTCCTTCTCGAGCAAAGATAGTGGTCAGAAATTTCAGAACAGTCTCTGTTGTTACTGATGAAGCAAAACCAACTTCTGGCCATTTGCTGAAATAGTCAATCAATGTTATTGCAAACTTACAGTCAGTAGCTCCCTTTTCGAAAGGTCCTACTATATAAATAGCAACATGTTGAAATGGGCCTTTTGGGAACTCCACTGGCTGCATTGGAGCTGCAAAAGTTTTAGTCGATTTATCACTGGCCTGGCAGGTCACACATGCAGACAGGATTGTGTGACCAAGATCGTCCATTCGCGGCCACCAATACAGCTCCCTCAGACGCTGTTTGGTTCGCACCAGCCCCTGATGTCCCTCGTGCGCCAGGTGGATGAGGCGTTCCCGCAGTGCAATAGGAACAATCAAACGATTCCCTCTGAAAATCAATGGCGATTCAACCGCCAGTTCATGTCTGATGGGGAAATATGGACGCAAGTCACTTGAGACAGACTTTTGCAGTTTAGGCCAACCTGTCTGAATTGTCTGACGTAACTGAGACAGTTCTGGACAGTCCTCGCATTCAGCTTTAAAGTCCACTAGCGGCAACGCATTCAGAAAGGGCTGTATTTCTGCGATTTCAGAAATCAAATCCTGTTCAATGGATACAGTGGTGTCTGTGTGGCTCAATGGCATACGGGAGAGACAATCCGCCACACAGTTTTTTCTACCTGGACAGTACTGTACATCATACTGGAAGCACAGGAGCCTAGCAGACCAACGAGCTACCCTCATGCCTGCTCTATTCATGCCCTTTGTGGAGAGAAGCGTAGTGAGGGCCTGATGATCAGTTCTTAGAGTGAAATGATGTCCCCATACATACGTTCTCCACTTTTCTACCGCCCAAACACACGCAAGCGCCTCCTTCTCCACAGTAGAATATTTCCTCTCAGACGTTGATAGCGTCCTGGATGCAAAGGCTACCACACGTTCGACACCATTAGGATGTAACTGTGTCAGGACAGCACCAAGGCCGTAATCTGAGGCGTCAGTCGTAATGAATGTGGAAAGGGAAGGATCATAAATGGAAAGAGCAGGGCTCTCCAGCAGCATTCTCTTAAGTGTATCAAAGCTCTCAACAGTCTCTTTACTCCACTGTAATGGCGTTTTTGCATCAGCTCTGAGCATCTGCCTTAGCGGTTCAACCACAGTAGCGTAGCTTGGGAGAAATTTGCTGAACCATGAAGTGAGCCCTAGGAACGAACGTAAAGCTACCATATCTGTAGGTCGAGGTGCTTCTGAAATGGCAGTCAGGTGGTCTGGGCTGGGTCGTAGTCCTTCTTTAGAAATGACATGACCCAGGAACGGAATGCTTGCTTGGTTGAAAGAGCTTTTATCAAAGTTAATCTGCAAGCCAACCTCGTCTAGCCTTTGACGAACATCGTGGAGGTGCTTATCATGGGCCTCCTGAGAATTTCCATACACTATAATGTCGTCTAAGTAATTCTTTACCCCTTCAAACTCCTTTAGGACCGTTTGCATCATTTTTTGAAAGGCTGACGGCGCTGAAGCTAGTCCAAACGGAACCCGAGTGAAGCGGAAAAGGCCTTCGTGCGTTATGAACGCAGTCAGGTTACGACTGTCAGGATGGAGAGGCAGCTGGTGGTAAGCAGAGCTCAGATCAATTTGACTGTAATGTGAAGCACCTGCAAGTTTGGTAAACAAATCATCCATGTGAGGTAATGGGAAGCAATCCATAATCACACTCTTATTGGGTTCACGGAGGTCTACACAAAGTCTAATGTGTCCATCACGCTTACGTACCACCACCAACGGACTAACCCATTCTGAAGCATCAACTGGTTCAATTATGCCCGCTGTAAGGAGACGATTTAGCTCAGTGGACACCTCCTTGCGGATGCTGAGTGGTAAGCGTCTCAATTTTTGACGTACTGGTGTCACTGTTGAATTAACTTGCACTTTGTGTATGAATCCTTTCACACATCCAAGGTGAGTAGCAGGTACAGGTGAAACTGTGTACACAGGACTTGTGGAATGCTGAGACATATGGAGAGGTGCAGGTGAGATTCCACATTCATTGTCTATTGGCTTTACTTTTCCGCTTACAATGTTCAGGTTCAGCAGTCTTATTAAATCTAACCCTAACAAGGGAGATCCTGCAGTCACTACATAAAAAGTAGCTGGAACTACATTTTCATTTGCTGATACACCCACTAATGCTGATAAGCAGCCAATAACTGGTAGGTTCTCTTTTGCATAAGTGACAAGTTTAATTTTTGGCTTACTCAGGGTGCATTGTGAGAAGTGTTTCTTATACACATCTTCTGGAAGTATGGAAACTGATGCACCCGTATCTACAACCAGTTGTAACTTATGTTTATGACCTCCTGGTGCTTCAATATTCACTTCACAGGTGATCTTATCATTGGCTGTAACAGATTGTTTTAAGTTATCCACACAGAGAACAGTCACGTCTGGAACTACCACCTCTCTTACTTCACTCACAGCTGCTTTACACACTCTAGCAAAGTGTCCTTTTTTTCCACAGTGTCTGCATGTCACTTTAGCAGCAGGGCAGTTTTTATCATTTGCCAGATGTTTGTCCGATCCACATCTGAAGCATTGTCGACGTTGCTGATCGGTCGTTGTTTGTTTTCGATCCTCCGATCGTCTCTGAGCAACGTGTGACTGGTTAGTTGACCGTGCGCCCTTTCCCCCTCTGCCATACTTAGTATTCATACTAATGGCTTGTACCGACTTCATGGCAGTAGCAGTGGAATTACAGAGTAATGACGAATTTTTAACTGCAGCTTCCACTTGACATGCGATTGTAATCGCTTTCTCTAGAGTGAGGTCATCCTCTAACAGTAATTTGTCCTTTACTGCAGTCAACGTCGCATTTGCGATCAACTGATCACGGAGCATTTCACTCTCCATTTGCCCGAACGCACATGGGGCTGCTAACGCTCTTAAAGCGGCAACGTATTGCGTAACAGTCTCATCCGCTCTTTGCACACGTTGTCTGAACGTGTGTCGGCATGCAACTACGTTAACTTTAGGCACAAAGTGTTTCTCAAGTGCAGCCATTGCTTCATCAAAAGTAGTACCTTGGTCTGGCAGAGTATAAAACAGGCGCTGGCCTTCCGTCCCCAAGCAATGCAGCAAGACCGCTCGTCTGCGTCTCTCCGGCCATGCATCTCCAGTTGCCTGGATGACTATCATGTAATTATGAAAGATTTTCTGCCACGTATCAAATGGAATCGGTGGCTCCCCACTAACAGGAAGAAACGGGGGCGGGCTCGGCACTGAAGCGCTCATCCTCGTCGCCAATTTGTGGTGTTTCACACTTTAACAGAACACACTCCATGCGGTGTACAATTCACATCTCGAACTTTATTCTTCTTCATCATTACTCTATTTTTAACACAATTCCTCACTAGAGCCCCTAGTGGTGCAGTTCCACATTAATGTGTTATAGTTAGAAATTACTATGAATTGAACATCAAGTATTGTATGCTTCTCAACACAACAGACACCTTATAGACAAATCTACAGAGCGAGTTAACTACAACATTAAGAGGCATTAAATTAGTGTCGGAAGTATTCTGATAAACAATATCAGCATAATCAATAATAGGCAGTATCGTCTGAGATATTATTCTTTTTCCTCACAGGAAGAGAAAAAACAATTAATAGAACGGTACAGTGCATTTAGACAGACATATGATTTTTTAGAAATAAAGTCAATATGTAGTTTAAAGGAAAGTTCAGGGGTCAATCCAAAGTCCAAGATATTTGAATGAGTCGACCTTCTCAAGTAGGGTCCCGTTATCTAAATTAATTTGTAACTCAAGAGGAGTAAACACGACTACGTCTAGTTCCAAACAACATGCCTTCTTCCTATTCAGTATGTTTGTTACTATGAAGCCATTTTTGTACCAGGTTGAAGTCAAATTGTAAGGAATTCTGAACTTGTGATAGATCTGAGTTAGAGGTATAAATAATGTCATCAGCATACAGATGAACAAAAGACTTAGAGCACATTTGAGGCAAGTCATTCATAAAAAAAATGGTAAAAAGAAGTGGTCCTAAAGTGGAACTGTCACGATCCACACACGGGAAACAGGGGTTAGATCCAAAAGCAGTATTTAATAGGGTAATCCATAAATCATAATCCAGTCCAAGCAAAGGTCAAAATCCAAAAGGCAATCCAACACAAGAATCAAAACAAGAAACAGGCAAGAAACCGGCATCAGAAGTGCAGTGACATTAAACAAAAACTGTACATGAAACTTACTGGAGGATCACAGGGAACAGGGAACATTAGACAACAATCCGACAAAGACTGCAAAGAAAACAAGAGGAGACTTAAGAAGAGAACAAATCAAGAGGGGACAGGTGGAAGAACTCAAACAATAATCAGGTAACGAGGGGGAGGTATCAGACAACGACAAGAGCACATGGCCCAAAATAACAAAACACCCATGTGCAACACAAGACAGGACAGGCATGTGACAGGAACTTTGTGGTACACCCTTATCTACAAGTAGATAGTCGGACTGGGAACCCTGAAAACCAACGCACTGACGTCTGCCATGAAGGAGTTAAACCAAAGAAGAGCATTTTGATTCAAACCAATGGAATAGAGCTTGTCAAGAAGAAGATAGTGATCTACCAAATCAAAAGCCTTAGTAAGATCAATAAAAATTGCACCTGTGAATTGGGATTTATCAAAAGATGACAACACATCATTAGTAAACTTCAGTAGAGCAGTAGTAGTGGAAAAATTCGGTCTAAATCCAGATTGTGATGGAGATAAAATATTGAATGGACTTATATACTTTGATAATTGAAGGGAAGAGGACGTCAAAATTATATTTTTCACCTAAAATTTCAAGCCAAATTAATTAATGACTTTAGAAAGGTGGCAGCATAATTATTCTTTTTGTAATGCAGCATCATTATTTGATCTTTAAACATAGATAGGCAGGTATATTAATAAATGATGCTGTCTTTAGCAATCTTTGTTGCATTATATGACAATGGTGACAGTAAAAAATGCGGAGAAGCACTTTTCATGTTTTACCAAAAGAAAAGTTTAAGAACAAGAATTTAAAAGGACTTTGAGATATCTTCAATACTTCTTGAGGTACAGGCCGGCACACTTTGGAAAAAGAATATTTTTGAAACTCCGACAGAAATGTTCTATGCAATTGTTTTGTTAGAAGGAAACAAGATAATTTCTAGTTTCTACATTATTTGTTCTTCGGATATTCCTTTTTAGAAGAAAAGAGTAAAAAGTGAAATTGTGAAAAACTGGAAATGTGCGCAATTTAACAGTTTACTCATGGAACCCAAATGAGATCCCATATTGATCCCTAAATAGATCCCTAAAACCATATTGAGATATCTTCATTGCTTTTTCAATTACAGGAACGCAAACTTGTTTTTGGCGTGGGGAAACAAAAAGTGTTTTTTCCCATTTTTGAACTGTCACCTCGCCATATAATGCAACAAAGAAAACTAAAGTCAACATATTTAACTAATAGACATACAATGTATATGTAAAAATAAAATGATACTGCCATATCTTTCTAAAGTCATTGAATTACTCAATAAATATTTAATTTGATTGTCATTTTGAACTCTACCAAAGAGTGGATTATTCAATAAATATGCATCCATGACATTTAATATTTTGGCTTTCATCAATATTTGTGTTTGTCTTTCTTTGGAAAAAATAATAATAGAAATTTGTTTTATTTGACAGAATAAACCAAATACATTTATATCATTACTTGATCCCTTAAATGTCAACAGTGTTGATACATAGCATGACTTAAAAAATTGTGATTAGTTTGCACTAAATTAACATTATTTTTGGAGATGATAGGCTCTAGTGGTATCTATGTGGAAAAATAAATGTAAAAAAATAAAATAAACAAATAAATTGTATTTAAAAAAAATAGATTTTTTTATTGACTATATACATAGACAAACAGTCAGATAGGTAGCCTGATAGTGGGTTATTAATCCAATTTTATGTTCAATAATGATTGAATAAATTTGCTTACAATTATGAAAACAAGATGGTAACACTTTAGTGACCAATTCTCAATAGTTGCGTATTAGCTTGCATATTTTTAGCATCTTGGATGCTTATTACTTATAAAGCATATAAATGCCATATTCTTAATCCAACTTACCCTGTACCTAAACTTAACCACTACAACTACCTTACTAAATATTAATAAGCAGTAAATTAAGTTTATTGAGGTAAAGTTGTAGATACAGAGATTTAACAAAAAATAAAATTAGCATTCCTGTTTTGTCTTGTGTTATAAATCCAGTGCACCCCTTTCCTTTACAGTGATGTGCATTTGTCACTCCATAAAAAACTCAAAAATGTATCTATCAATATTTATTTTGGAAATATGACTGTGAGAATTGGATCCTATATCCTGAATTGGCTATTGTCATTTTTCTGTTTATATTTTACTGGAAGACATGGTGAGGATGTTTCAGTCATGTATTTTCATGGCCAGAGGTTCTCTTACGAGAGTATCTCTCGTACTGCGTAATATCTTACGCTATGGGGAAAACCTCTTTTCCACGAGATATTTAAGCCAAAAATTATCCTTAATTTTGAATCAATGTAAAACGCTGTGCAGCAGCATGCAGACATAGGCAGGACGGCTCACGCGCCTATTGGCTGCCCTAAGGCAACAGCAGCAGCCTATCGAGAGAGGCGCTGCGTGACACCATATCCATATCGTGCCGAGCCACACTCAGCGACGGGGACTGTCATGTCATCTGCGTTTCCTGTCTGGGTGAGGATCATGCGGCTCTCGCTCTCGTCGACGGCGGATGCCCTCACTGTGAGCTACTGCTGATGGTGACTCTGAGGACTCGCCTGGCATTATTCTCAGAGCCTGCACTTCAGCCCGCTGTAGCGCCGCACCGTAAAAGCGCCGTTCCCAGCGCGGCCCCGAGCCTTCTCCTGCCCGCCAAAGCTCTCCGGCGTCTGCCGCCGCTTCCGCCATTGAGGTTGACGAAACAGCCCCGAAGCTTCTCCAGCCCGTGATAGCTGGCCGGTTCGCCCGCCAGCTTCACCAGCTTCACTCGAGTCGGTCGCTGACGGACAACGGCCGCCGCGCACCGCCGCTTCCGCCATTAATGACGATGAGATAGCTTCATCTGTAGAGAAGGCCAGCTGCTCTATCCTGGCGTCGGACAGTGAGGATTGGGCGAGCTCTCGGGACCTCCCCCTTCTGCCTGCGAGTCGTCAGGGAAACAGGCCAGCATCAAAACCGCGCCTAGCTTTCTTTACGTTATAAGAAAGCTACCCCGCCCCCGCCCCCCGTGGGCATGCGTCACCGCATGAAGAAAGAGTGTATTTTTAGTCCCGCCGAGGCTGGACCAATCTCCATTTCTCAAACATTTCTCAGCTCCTCTTAGTTTTAGCGGCTGAAAATGTCAATATTGCAGCAATGAGCCTGTTGTATAACACGCACGCCTGCAAACAAACGCCAACACACACAAACTGTGATGACGCTCTCTTATGTGCGCGAGCTATTTTAAGCTTTTGTCGTTTCCCCCTGTGGCTCAGTGGCGAAACCCAAAGCCTTCGCACGGGAGACCCGTGTTTGATCCCAGGTCTCGCAGCAGATACAAATTTAGTTTCGCCTCGGCCAGACTTGCCCCGAAACTTTTCGCTCGTTCAGTTCCAAGAAAATGTGACTGTTCCAGTGTATTTTGCAGTAAACAAGCCGGTACCATGGCCCGCTTGCCTGCACAAAAATGCCGTTTCCACGGCGACCCAGAAAAATCATATAAGCAGTGTATTTTCTGGTATTCCGGCCACAGCCGATGGTGTTATGAGTGTAATAAAAATGCCCACAGCCCAGTGTTCATTTCTACACACAAACACAGCCCGCCACAGTGCAGGGCACGCACAAATGAGATTGACTCATGTCATTGTGCATTAAATGTAGTGAATGTGCCCACAACCCAGTGCCCACAAACACTACACACTGCATGTGCCACGTTTTCTGTAAAACGAAACCAATACACATACAGTCAGCTAAAACCCACGGTGTTTAAGTCTCGCCGCGGCCAGACTCCACCGAAACTTCTCGCTCGTTCAGTTCCAAACAATGTGACTGTTCCAGTGTATTTCGCAGTAAACAAACCGGCACCACAGCCCGCTTGCCTGCACACAAATGCCTGCACATTTTTACAGTGACCCAGATAAATCCCAAAAGAGTGTATTTTCTGGTATTCCGACCACGGCCGATGGTGTTATGAGTGTTGTAAGAATGCCCACGTCTCAGTGCCCATTCCCACACAGAGACACAGCCCGCCACAGATCATTGCTAGCACAAATAAAATCGACTCATGTCGATTGTGCAAAAATGTAGTCAATGTGCCCACGACACAGTGCCCACAAACACTACACGATGCGTGTCCCTCGTTTTCTGTAAAAACGAAACCGACACACATTCAGTCAGCACAAGCCGACAGTGTTCTCAGTGCAGTGAATGTGCCCGCCGTCCCGCGCCCACATTCCTTCACAGACACGCTCAACCCCACGGGGTTTTTCCCGCTCTCTCTCTCTCCATAACCTGTCATAGAGAATTCGAGCGCGACCAGGCTGCCCGCCGTGATCGGCGCGCCTCCCGCCTCGCAAACTATAAACACAGTGTTTATGTCTCAGCACACCGAAGCTCTGCAGCCGCCGCTATGCTGCGGCCAGAGCCCAGATTTCATTCTACCCCTAGCTATTCACGCAGATGCGTGGGCACAGCTTCCCGGGGTATCAGAATGGGTGTTGAACAATATAAAAAGAGGCTTTTCGCTACAGTTCGCTCGACGTCCCTGCCGTTACACAGCGCGAGTCGAAACCACGGTAAACAACGAAGTATCTCATCTACTTTGAGCCGAAATAGCGAAACTGCTGAGCAAAGGGGCCATAGAACCTTTATCTCAGAGCGAAGGGGGGCTATACAGCAGATATTTTCTGGTACCGAAAAAAGACGTGGGTCTCAGGCCCATTCTAGATGTGCGACAGCTGAACAGAGTGCTTATGAAGCGCCAGTTCAGAATGCTGACAACCAGGAAAATCCTCGCGCAAGTGCGCCAGGGAGACTGGTTTATGTCAATAGATCTGAAAGACGCCTATTTCCAAATACAGATTGCATCACGTCACAGGCGATTCTTGAGATTCGCCTTCGAGGGCCGGGCATATCAATACACAGTCCTACCGTTCGGCCTATCCCTAGCACCCCGTACATTTACGAAGTGCATGGACGCGGCCCTCGCACCCCTGAGACTTCAGGGCATGCGAGTTTTGAACTACTTGGACGATTAGCTGATTCTAACTCGATCACATTCAGAGCTCATAGAACACAGAACCACATTACTCGAGCATCTCGAGAATCTGGGTCTCACAGTCAATTGGGCGAAGAGTTCGCTGTTCCCCATTCAGAAGATCTCTTTTCTGGGAACAGTACTGGACTCGCTGTCTATGACAGCACGTCTGTCGCCAGAGTGAGAACTGGACATTCAGCGCGCTGCGAAATCCTTTCGCCGCGGCTCTATAGTCCCGCTCAAAGGTTTCAGAAAATGCTGGGCCTCACGGTACTTCAGTACTCCAGCTGGGCCTGCTTCACATACACCCACTGCAGTTATGGCTGAAAGTGCGAGTTCCACCCCGGGCATGGACCTCTGGTCTGTTTCACCTCAGGGTCGACATGAAATGTGTTTCGGCTCTGGAACCTTGGAAAATAGCCGACTGGTATCAGTCAGGCGTGAGTCTGGGGACTCCCTCGAGTGTGACGGTGGTGTCCACGGACACCTCCACCTCGGGATGGGGAGTGCTGCTCGAGGGCAGACCGTTCTTCGACCAGTGGTCAGAACGGGGAAAGCTCCTACGCAAATGCCAGTCGACAACGCGCTATGGCGCTTTTGTCCCCAGATAAAAGGCCGCCACGTCTTAGTCCGGTTGGACAACATGTCAGTGGTGGCATACATAAATCACCACGGTGGCATCAGGTCCCGAAACCTTACAGGGTGACGGAACGCCTCCTGGTCTGGGCTCAGCACAACCTGCTTTCGCTGAAAGCAGCGCATGTGCCTGGTCGCCTGAATCTGGGACCAGACCGTCTGTCCAGAAACAATGTCCCAGCAGGGGAATGGTCGCTGCACCTGCAGATGATCCAACTGCTGTAGGAGACATTCGGCAGAGCGCAGGTGGACCTGTTCGCGTCCCAAGAAAACGCTCACTGTCCGAACTTTTTCTCCAAGAGCAGGGATGCGCTGGCACACGTATGGCCCCGCTGCCCCCTCTATGTTTTTCCCCCCCTCTCGCTCCAGCCTCAAGTGCTGGAACGAATCAGGGAAAACGGATGCACAGTGCTACTCGTGGCTCCGCTCTGGACAAACCAGAATTGGTTCCCAGTCCTAATGCGGCGGACCAGCACTGCCCCGTGGCCGAAACCGGAGAGGAGAGACCTCCTCTCTCAGGCAAAGGGCTCGATTTGGCATCCTAGCCCGGAATTATGGTCCCTACATGCATGGGCCATCAACGGGTACCCGCTAACCTCCCAGAGGGAGTGTTAAATACAATCACGCAGGCTAGAGCCCCGTCTACTAGACGGCTCTATTCCTCAAAGTGGTCAGTGTTCTCTGCCTGGTGTCAAGCTCAGGGCTTTTCACCCGCAGACTGCGGGGTTACGTAAGTGCTCTCCTTCCTTCAGGAGCTGCTGGATAAGGGCAGAACCCCATCCACGCTCAAAGTATACGTGGTGGCCATAGCGGCGCTTGCAAAGCTGACGTCTGGCCAGTCACTGGGGAAAACGACCTGGTCGTGCGATTCCTCAGGGGAGCTCGGAGGCTGAATCCTCCCAGACCCCCCTCAGTCCCTGTGTGGGACCTTTCTACGGTTTTGGAAGCCATGAAAGGTGCTCCATTCGAGCCAATCCATTTGTCAGACATAAAACATCTGTCTTTCAAAACGGTATTCTTTATGTCTCTCGCTTCAGTGAAGCACGTAGGGGACTTGCCAGTGCTTTCGGTAAGCGCGTCATGCATGGAGTTTGGGCCTAATGACTCAAAAGTCATACTCAAACCAAGGCACGGGTACGTGCCCACATCCCTCAACACACTGTTCAGGGCCCAGGTTATTTCCCTGTGCGCCCTCCCGGTTCGTGATGAGGAGAAGGATGCGAGTCTCCTCTGCCCTGTCAGGGCACTGAGAGCTTATGTGTCCCGCTCGTCGGTCTTCAGACAGACTGAGCAGCTCTTCGTTTTGTTTGGCGGACGCTCCAAGGGACTGGCCGCATCAAAACAGAGCCTATCCAGATGGATAGTTGACGCCATAGCACTGGCTTACACTTCTAAGGGCCTGCAGTGTCCTTTGGGTGTCAGAGCGCATTCCACGAGAGGCGTGGCCTCGTCGTGGGTGTGGTATAGTGGGGTTACCGATATCTGTACGGCCGCGGGCTGGGCCTCGCTGTCTACATTTATAAGGTTTTACGACCTAGAGGTTCCCGCCTTACAAGCCAAGCTTCTGTCGGTATAGAATTCAGTGCTATCTGCCCCGCTGTGCCGGTGCTTGTGCATCGCTCACGGAGCGATAAAACAGCTCCATGGGTGTTGAATAACCCGTACTATTACCCAATTCAGGCTGAACACGTTCACCCTGTCTGCGTGAAACACTGTTAACATAACTAGCTCCTGTAGGATGCTATTTCATGGGGAATGATGCTTGCAGCCTCTCTTCTCCGACTCTCTGTGAGTCTATGGTGATTATACACTATATGAGCCCCGGGTTACTGCCCTTGGGACTTTGGTGTCGGATCCCAGTACGCAGGGCGTTTTGCATTGTGTTCCCCATAGCGTAAGATATTTCGCAGTACGAGAGATACTCTCGTAAGAGAACGTACTCGGTTACTAACGTAACCTCGGTTCTCTCTAGAGAGGGAACGAGTACTGCGTATCTTGCCGTGCATACACAGCTCTGGTTCGCTTCGGCGATGAAAACCAGTGTACCAGCCTTATCAAGCTATAGTTATAGGGCGAGACCACGCCCTTTCTGTCGGGACGTGACGAAATGGGTGCGAAATGCCCCCATTGGATATGGTGTCACGCAGCGCCTCTCTCGATAGGCTGCTGCTGTTGCCTTAGGGCAGCCAATAGGCGCGCGAGCCGTCCTGCCTATGTCTGCATGCTGCTGCACAGCGTTTTACATTAATTCAAAATTAAGGATAATTTTTGGCTTCAATATCTCGTGGAAAAGAGGTTTTCCCCATAGCGTAAGATATTACGCAGTACTCGTTCCCTCTCTAGAGAGAACCAAGGTTACGTTAGTAACCGAGTACGTTTTCTGCGTCCCAATTCAGAAGCTGCTTCCTGAATTGCCAGATTACACTTTAAACTGTTCAAGTATTGGGTGTTAACTTAGGTAAATAGTGTAATGAAAAGAAAAGAAAACATACATAGGCATATGGTTCAAATGTTCACTTATATCTTAGCTTGATGCGATTTTCTAGGCTAGTGTATTCTTTTTATTATGTAGCATAAATTGACAATATAAATTATGAATATGAATATGGTAAATATATATTTCAACCCCGTATTATTGAGGGAGAAAACCCTCCATCTGTGGGGAAAAAACAAAACAATCCGTGGCGACGGTTGTGCACTCCGTCCCTTCAGTTTATAAACTGTAGCCTACTCACAATATTTTTTTATGTGTAAACATAAATGTATACATTTACACAATTGTATTTGTGTAAACTCACAATAACAAGAAAACTGTATGCTTTTGTAAAATAAAATAAAAAGAATCAGGTGCGCTTTCAAGATCTCCGTGAACTGGAGTGCATCTCAAAAATGAACTGAAACAAAATATGGCCTACCTATACAAAGCTTGAAATGTCCACTTTTAAACGAACAAATTCGAATATAATTTCCAGGTTCCTAATTTGGCCGTAGAAAACCAGTAAAATCGTCCCGGGTTACGTATGTAACCCTAGTTCCCCGAAGGGACGGACGCTGCGTGAAATCGCAGTGGGAACGGCCTCAGCGTGACGCGTCTGAAGCATGAATGAAATCAGTCAATGGAGAGAATGAGCATACGGCGAGTGACGTCATCGACCAGGAAGCTATAAATATCCCCTGAGTACACAATACGCCAGCTTAAAAGTTACTGAAGCAGCGACCCAAGGGGATGCCGAGAGTATGGCAGGACACGCAGCGTCCGTCCCTTCGGGGAACTAGGGTTACATACGTAACCCGGGACGTTCCCCTTCAGGGACTACCGCTGCGTGAAATCGCAGTGGGAACGCAATACCCACATCCCCATACGACCAAATCCCCGTCGTGTGTCATTAGGAGACACAAACCGACGAGACAACCTGAGCCCCGGGAGTGGAGCTAAGATCGAGGGAATAAAATCTAACGAAAGTGTGCGGTGAGGACCAGCCTGCCGCATCACAAACGTCCTGAAGAGAAGCTCCTGAAAGAAGAGCTGTAGAAGCAGCCATACTCCGGGTGGAATGAGCCCTTACAGCCAAAGGTGAAGGCTGATGGATCGAACCATAAGCAAGTGGGATGGCCTCGACCACCCACTTGCTCATGCTTTTTCTAGATGCAGGACACCCTTTCTTAGGTGACCCAAACAGACGAACTGTTGTTCCGATCTCCTCCACAGGGCAGCTCTGTGGACGTAAGCATCAAAACCCAAACTGGGCACAGCAAATTAATTTTCTCCTGGTCTGACGTCAGAAAAGGCGGAGGACAGAAAACCTGCAGAACTATAGGTCTAACTGAAACAGTTGGAACCTTAGGAACATAACCTGGTCTCGGAAAGAGAAAGGCCTTAACCTACCAGGAGCAAATTCCAGGCACGAGGGAGCCACCGAAAGTGCTTGAATATCTCCAATTCTTTTTAGAGATGAGATAGCGAGAAGAAGGATAGTCTTTAGAGTAAGAAACTTTTCCGAAACTTCCTCGATGGGCTCGAAAGGAGCAAGGGAGAGACCTTCTAAGATGATGGCCAGATCCCAAGCTGGTACCCTCGTGCGAACTGCAGGCCTCAGCCTCAAGGTGACACGAAGGAAGCGAGACATAAGTGGGTGTTTCCCGAGGGAACCTCCACTTGAAGGGGTGTGGTAAGCAGCTAAGGCCGCCACATACACCTTCAGTGTGGAGTGGGATAACCCTGTGGAGAGACGGTCCTGCAGGAAATCCAGGACTGTACCAACCGGGCAGTTAACTGGGTCCTGCTGGCGCTCTCCACACCAAGAGGTGAAAAGTTTCCACCTCGCGGCATATAACTTCCTCGTGGAGGGAGCTCTGGATCGGAGGATGGTCTCAACGACCTCAGCCGAGAGACCAGAATCTATGAGCTGGGCCCCCTCAGAGGCCAAGCCCACAGCCTCCATAGCTCTAGACGGGGGTGAAGGATCGACCCACTCGCCTGAGAGAGCAGATCTCTCCTGATCGGTATCTCTAGGGGAGAGCCGTTGAGGAGAGATACTAGATCCGCAAACCATACCCGGGCCGACCAGAACGGGGCTATTAGCAGGAGACTGAGCCCGTCCCGGCGAACCCTCTCCAGAACTCCCGGGAGCAGAGCGATCGGGGGAAAAGCGTACAAGCGTGACCTCGGCCACGGATGTACCATCGCATCCAACCCCAGCGGGGCTGGATGGCTGAGAGAGAACCACAGCGGGCAGTGTGATGTTTCTCGAGAAGCAAATAGGTCTACCTCGGCAAGACCGAAATGTTTCCATAGGAGTTCCAACACCTCGGGGTGAAGACTCCATTCCCCGGGCCTCGGCCCCTGTCTTGACAGGATGTCTGCCCCCTGATTTAAATACCCCGGGAGATAAAAGCTCTCAGAGAAAGAATTTTCCCCTGGGACCATAGAAGGATCTGACGAGCCAGTTTGTAAAGCGGGCGAGAACGCAAACCCCCCTGATGGTTGATATAAGAAACCACCGATGTGTTGTCTGTCTGGACAAGAACATGGTGGCCCCTTATGTCTGGGAGGAAGTGTTTCAGAGCCTGAAACACCGCCAACATCTCTAGGCAGTTTAAGTGCCACAGACGATGATGGTCCTCCCACAGACCCTGAGCCGGGCGACCATCCATGATCGCCCCCCAACCCGTGAGAGAGGCATCTGTCATTAGCATAACGCGACGACAAGGAGCTCCTAACACAGGGCCTTGGGACAGAAACCAAGGATCTTTCCACATGATCAGGGCGTGATGACACCGTCGCAAACTCACGATCATGCGAAGCAGATTTCCCCTCGGGGAGAATCCCTTGGTCCTGAGCCACCACTGTAACAGTCTCATGTGCAAGAGGCCAAGAGGTATCACGTTGGACGCAGCTGCCATGAGACCTAGCAGTCTCTGGAACTGTTTTACAGTGGATGACTGGCCTAGCTTGACCTGATCTACTGCAGCGAGAATCAAAGCAATACGAGCAGGTGACAATCGTGCCTGCATCGTCGTTGAATCCCACACTACACCTAGAAAAGTGGTTCTCTGTAATGGAGAAAGAACACTCTTTTTGGCGTTGAGCCTCAGCCCCAGTCACTTGATATGAGCAAGAACGACATCTCGGTGCCGAACCGCCTGTTGTTCCGATTGAGCTAGAATCAAGCAATCGTCTATATAGTACAGAAAGCGGATGCCCTGTAACCTCAGCGGGGCTATAGCAGCATCCGTACACTTCGTGAATGTTCGGGGTGACAGTGCTAGGCCGAACGGAAGAACCCGATATTGGTACGCTTCGCCCCCGAAAGCGAACCTCAGGAACTTCCTGTGTTGAGGGAGGATAGATACATGGAAGTAAACGTCCTTTAGATCTATCATGACAAACCAGTCCTCGGATCTGATTTGAACATCCCCAGTGACAGACACAGCACCCTGTAACGTACTGGCAGCGAACAGCTGGTCTGGGCACTCCACAACCCTCCTCGGAGGGGGCGAGCGTCCCTCGGGAAATCGCTCGCCGAGTCTCTCTACGCCCTGTGAAGGCAGGGTTAGTAGAGCAGACCCCTGAGGGCATCGGAAAAGACAGGGCACCGTGTTCTTGTGCAGTGAACTCAGGTCTTTCACGATAGGGACCACCCTCAGAACCCTGACGTTCAACACGTCAGGATATTTTTTTTTTTCGATGAAGTAGTATCCTAACTCCCTGCTGGGTGGGGGACCCATTCCGCCAGGAACTCTACTAAGGGAACCAGCCTCTCGAGGCTGGCCTCCGGATGAACATCCCGAGTGACAGACACAGCGCCCTGTAACACACTGGCAGGAAACAGCTGGTCTGAGCACTCCACAACCCTCCTTGGAGGGGGCGAGCGTCCCTCGGGAAATCGCTCGCCGAGTCTCTCTACGCCCTGTATAGGCAGGGTTAGTAGAACAGACCCCTGAGGGCATCGAGAAAGACAGGGCACCGTGTTTTTGTGCGGTGAACTCAAGTTTTTCCCGATGGGGACCACCCTCAGAGTCCTGACGTTCAGCCCGTCAGGACTTTTTCGACGCGGCCTTTCTGGCGACAATGACTGTCCTCAGATCAGTCCTGCCCCGAGAAGGCCGCGCCGGAGAGCGCCCCGCCTCGTCCCTCCAGTTTCTCTGCAGGGGGGCACGAGACGTGACACTCCGCTTCTGCTGTGCTCTTTTGGAAGACGAACTCGACGAAAGACTTTGCTCTGGTTGAACATTCTGCGTGACAGACACAGTGCCCTGTAACGGCGCACCGGCAGGGAACGACTGGTCTGAACACACTAGAACCCTCCTTAGAGGCGGCGAGCGTCCCTCGGGAAAGCACTCGCCAGACCCTTCTACGCCCTGTTTCGGCAGGGTTAGTAGGACGGGCCCCTGAGGGCGCCGGGAGAGACAGGGCACCCTTAAGGGAGGTGAACGCAAGTCTCTCTCGGCGGGGACCCCCCTCAGATTTCCTTTGAGCAGGTCGGCCTGAAAAGCCTGCATAAAAGTCATCGTATGCAAACATGCAGCCGCCTGCCGAGCCACCGAGTAAGCCTTCCCCACCAGCACAGAGGTATATATATTTATTTATTTATTTATTTTTTGGTGGAAGAGCCGGTGCTTTAAGTGAAGACGATGAAGCAGGAGAGAGATAGCTCGCGAGCGTCTCCTCCGCCTACAGTATCGTCACATAACCAGCAGATTTAGCACCAACAATGTTACCATAAGCATTGGACTGATTTGTGTAAATTCAGCTTGAAACCGGTCTAACCCAGGTCTTTGAAACCTCAGCATGAAGATCTGGGAAGAACGGTAAGCACCGGCTAGAAGGTTGAGGTCGTGCAGACAGAAATCTATCATCTAGATTGCTTTTAATTCTAGAAACCTGTCTATCAGCTGGCCACTCGATACTGTTATTTTTTTTTTTTTTTTAGCTTTTCAACAGCCCGAGATAATACATCCATCAAACCTTCTTCATTTGCAGTATAATGTGATAAACTAGTTTTCTCTGATGCAAAACTTTCGAAATCCAGCTCCTCAGAACTGGAAAATCTCAATTCAACATCATCATGTGCCTCCACCCGGGCAGAAGTAACCGCCGCAGCGCGTGCTTCCAGAGCCGGGTGAGAGGCACTAGATCTCGTCGGAGATAGCTGAGATAGGGCGGAGCCTGTCTCAACGTCGCCAGCGAGATCCATCTGCGAGCCCCAAGACAAGCGCCGCCGCTCTGCCTCAACAGAAGCGGGACCCGAGCCTCGGGGAGCTCGCAGCAAATCACTCACATCGAAGAGCGATCGGCGCGAGCGCAGAGTTCTCAAGGGAAAACGCTCGCAATGCTGACAATCGACTCCCTCGAGAGCCGACTGGGCATTGCTGCACTCCCAAATAAGCCACACTTAGCTCGTGTGAATCCCCACCCGTGATGTACCGAGTACAGGGGGGAACAAACTTCTTATACTGCTCGCTCATATTGGTTTTTTTATATAAAATATATATAGTGAAAACTCCTGACAAAACAGACAAACACAATCGACAGATTCAGACACACACAGAGCTGCTGAAGTAACTAAAGCTGGCGTATTGTGTACTCAGGGGATATTTATAGCTTCCTGGTCGATGACGTCACTCGCCGTACGCTCATTCTCTCCATTGACTGATTTCATTCATGCTTCAGACGTGTCACGCTGAGGGCGTTCCCACTGCGATTTCACGCAGCGGTAGTCCCTGAAGGGGAACCATATTTTTTCCAGATTAATTTGTGAATATTTCAAATATTTAATAAAGTGGAAAAAAGTCATAAACACAAATCTGAAAATACATCATTTTTTTAATTTTTTTTTATTTTTTGCGCAGCATTTGTTGTGTACAGTTCAAATTCAAATTTTGGTGCTCAACTTTGCGTTTTAAAAATAGCCTAACAACCGTTCATTTTTCGTTTTTCAATATGGGTTAAAAAAAGAAAACTAGTGGACGCAAAAGTACACGGATCTTATATATATTTCAAATAATGTAGGTAATTTGTAGAAATAGTTAGTCTTGGGTCCGTGTACTTTTGCATCCATTCGTTTTTTTTCACAAATAAAAGTAGTTGCGAATGATGTATTATTATTTTCTGTATGTATTATTATTTTCTGTATGACCAGAAATTATAGAGTAGCCTATTTTAAGTTGTTTCCACTGTTGATGGAAACATGCAAGTGTCCGCGCCCGCGCGCCCCCACACTCCACACAAACACTTGGACATACGTCAAAATCTTGTTTATTTATGATAATCTTAGCCCTGTATTATTATTGTCTAACCTGTATTATGACTGACATTTGACGAATTGCTTTGTTCCTTTTTATGATAAAAGCGGCTTCTAAATATGTAGCCTAAATGTACTAATAATAATGATAATTATTATTATTTGTGTTTATAATTATACCTATAAATCAGTTCACTGAAGACAGTAATATGTTAATCATAAAATAATGTATGAATGTTTTATTTTTATATAAAACAACCTAACCTTGTTTTATATTTCTTTTTATATGTGAAGTCTTTTTTTTTGCTTATTATACTGAGCTTTTTCCTCCCAAAAATGGAGTTTTAGAAAATTGAAGTAATTATCCATTTTAAAAACTGAAGTTTAAACACAATGCAAAGCATCCCTCATAAACAGGTTGCCTGGTTGAATCATAGTGGGCACGATATGTTCAACCGAGGGAACAGTTTAAGAATTCGTGAGTACAGTTTATAAACTGAGGGGACGGATTGCACAACCATCGCCACGGATTGTTTTTTTCCCCCCACAGGAGACTTTCTGGGCTCCATACTACGGGAATATCAAACCCAGTTGAATATAAAAAAGTGCAGTTCAAATGTTACTCCCGCTCCTCATCGGTAGCTGTCACAGTCACAGTCAAATGCTGTCGTCACCGGCGCGCAATGACTCATGGGGTGGGATCGGGTAGGATAAGCCACGAAGGATCCATTTATGTATCCTTCTTTTCACAGGGAAACGAAGGGTGCATTTGGCGTCGCTTTTGAATCAGGGTAGCCTTCGTCGCGCCGCGATGACGCAACCGGCCTTTGAATACAGCCTTCGAAGGATGCAAAATTGAATTGGGACAGCCTTCATCACGCCGTGTTGATGCAATCGGCCTTCAAATGCTGCCTTCCAAGATGCAGCCTTTGAATTGGGACATTCTTCGTCGCGCCGCTGTGACGCAATCGGCCTTCAAATGCGGCCAATCAGCCTTCAAATATGGCCTTCGAAGGATGCAGCCTTCACATTGGGACACAGCTCTAGTATGCCTAGACAAGTCTATCTAAAGGTTGCATTAATACTTGTCAAAATGAATGTACAAGCACCTGGACTTGGATTTAAATCTGACAACATTTCTCCACTTATCTAAGATTCGTAGTTATCTGCAGTGAGAAGTCCCTGACATTTCAACCTGTTCATAGATCAAGGGAGTGTGATGGTAGCAGTAGATATTCCAGATGTCTGCATTAGTTCCCTTTCAAGGGAACTTCGAGCTGCGTCAAACGCTGTGGGAACGCCCCTGCGTTGTGCGTCATGAAGCACGTATGGAATCAGCCCAATGGAGAGATGAAACGTCATAGGCGGGTGACGTCATCGACCAGGAAACTATAAAGCACCCCAAAAACACAAGCGCATTAGCTTCTGTGCTTTCAGTCGCGCTACATGTGAATCTGTCCCTGTGTGATATTGTCTGTCTTACATACCCTGCACCACACAAACAATTTATCCCTATATATATATATATTGAGAGATTATGGCGGACGAACAGCAGTTTAGAAAGTGTGTTCCTCCCTGCTCGCGTTATTTAACGAGCGGGGATACACATGATCTTTGTGTTGTTTGTTTGGGAGTTCAGCATGCCCAGTTTGCTCTCGAGGGAGCAGACTGTGAGCATTGCGAGCGTTTGCCGTTAAGGACGCTCCGCTCCCGCCGGTCGCTCTTTGAGGAGAGCGGTTCGGTGCGCGCTCCCCGCGGTTCGGGTCCCGCTTCTGCCGAGGCAGAGCGGCGGCGCTTATCGTGGGGATCGCAGATGGATCTCACAGCGGGGTTTGAGACGGGCTCTGCCTTATCTCTCCCTTCACCTGTGAGATCCAGTGCCTCAGTCCCGGGTTCGGAAGCACGCGCTGCGGTTTCTTCCGCTCGGGCTGAGGCACCAATGCTATCCAGTTCTGAGGAACTTGATGTTGTTAGTGTTGAGGGAGATGTGGAGGATTCGCCACCCCACACTCCTGAGAGTGATGAGCTTATGGAGGTGTTAACAAGAGCTGTTGAAAAACTTAATATTGAATGGCCAGTGACTAGACAGGAGTCTGTTTCTAAATCAAAGTTGGATGAGAGATTTTTGCCGTCACGTGTGCAGCCTCCACGCCGGTGCCTGCCGTTTTTCCATGATCTCCACACCGAGGTGTCGAAATCATGGAGAAAACCGGTGTCATATAGAGTGTTTAGTCCCCAGACTTCAACATACGCTAATATTATGGGAGCCAAGGCTCATGGTTATGGTGCGTTGCCTCGTGTGGAAGAGACGCTTGCGAGCCATCTCTCCCCCGAAGCAGCATCATCTTTTAAGGCACCGGCATTACCCACCAAGCCTTTAAGAAACACTTCGGCTTTGGTGGGTAAAGCATATTCGGCAGCAGGTCAGGCTGCGTCATGTCTGCATACTATGTCAATCTTGCAGGCATACCAGGCTGATCTGCTAAGGGACATGAGTGAGAGTGAGGAGGTCAGTACTGACGTAGTTCGCGAACTGCGTCAGGCTGCTGATTTATCCCTGCGTGCCACCAGAGAATCGGCCAAATTAATGGGTCGTTCTATGGCAGCTCTGGTGGCCGCAGAAAGACATTTGTGGTTAAATCAGACTAATATTAAAGAGAGAGAAAAAGCTTTTCTTTTAGATGCTCCTCTTTCTCCCATGGGGTTGTTTGGTGATGCTGTGAATTCAGTTATCGATAAATTCCAAGAAGAAAAGAAACAAACTGCAGCTTTTAAAAAGTTTCTTCCCCTTAAAGTTCATGTCCCTGGGGCTGCTGGGCGGGAGCAGCCCCGGCCGTCTTCGAGCTCATCACATAGAGCGCAGCAGAGGCAGAGTGTCGCGTCTCGTGCTCCCCCTGCTGGACAGTGGGCTCAGCCGCGACACTCTCAGCCGAAGCCTTCTCCCAGTAGAACTGATCTGAGGACAGTTATATTGGCTAAGAAGGCTTCGGCTAAGAAGAAGTCCTGACGCCAAGCCGTTCAGGATGCTGAGGGTGGTCCCCACCGAGGCGGAAAGGTGTTCACCTCTTTTTACGGTGCCCATTCCTCCTCGGTGCCCTCAGGGGCTCGTTCTGCCAACCCCGCCTTTATGCCGGGGCACAGACGATCCCAGCGAGCGCTTTCCCGAGGGACGCTCGCTCCCTCTGAGGAGGGTCTCAGAGCGGTCAGACCAGTTGTTCCCTGCCGGTGCGCCGTTACAGGGCGCTGCGTCTGCTGCTCAAGTTACACCAGAGGCCAGTCTCGAGAGGCTGGTACCCTTAGTAGAATTTCTGGCAGAGTGGAAAAGCCTTCCAAAAATATCTCATTGGGTCCTGCAGACAGTAGAAAAGGGTTATGCTATCCAGTTCAGGTGTCGTCCACCAAAATTCAGAGGGGTTCTGCACACAGTGGTGGGCCCCGAGCAGGCTCTGGTATTGGAACAAGAGGTGAAAACGCTCCTTCAAAAAGAGGCTATAGAACGGGTTCCTCCTCCCAGTTTGGAGTCAGGTTATTACAGCCGATATTTCATCGTTCCAAAGAAGGATGGGGGGTTGCGTCCAATTTTAGACCTGCGCATATTGAATCGCTCGGTAGGGAAGCTAAAATTCAAGATGCTCACTATCAAGCAGATCGTGTCTCAAATCAGGTCCGAGGACTGGTTTGTCACGATAGATCTGAAGGACGCATACTTCCATGTGTCCATCCTTCCACAACACAGGAAGTTCCTGAGGTTCGCCTTCGGGGGCGAGGCGTACCAGTACAGGGTTCTTCCGTTTGGCCTAGCTTTATCTCCCCGCACTTTCACGAAATGCATGGATGCAGCACTAGTGCCTCTGAGGCTTCAGGGCATTCGTATTCTCAATTACATCGACGATTGGTTGATTTTAGCTCAGACCGAGCAGATGGCGGTTCGGCATCGAGATGTCGTCCTCGCTCATATCAGAAAGTTGGGGTTGAGGCTGAACGCAAAGAAAAGTGTATTATCTCCTTCCCAGAAGACCACTTTTCTGGGTGTCGTTTGGGATTCGGTATCGATGCGGGCGCGACTCTCTCCGACCCGCATCGCTTCGATTCTCTCAGCTGTGAAACAAGTGAAGCTAGGCCAGCTACTCACTGTCAAGCAGTTTCAGAGACTGTTGGGTCTGATGGCAGCAGCGTCCAACGTTATACCTTGCGGCCTGTTGTACATGAGACCGCTACAGTGGTGGCTCAGGACCAAGGGATTCTCCCCGAGGGGAAATCCGCTCCGCACGTTCAAAGTCACGCGGCGCTGCCTTCGTGCTCTGGTCATGTGGAGAGAAACTTGGTTCCTATCCAAAGGTCCTGTGCTGGGGGCTCTTTGTCGTCGCATAACGCTAACGACGGATGCTTCCCTCACAGGGTGGGGGGCGGTCATGAGTGGTCGCCCAGCCCAAGGTCTGTGGCAGGATCATCATCTTTCGTGGCACATAAATTGTCTAGAGATGTTGGCTGTGTTTCAGGCTCTGAAACACTTCCTAACAGACCTGAGAGGCCATCATGTGTTAGTTCAATCAGACAACACGTCGGTGGTCTCTTATATAAATCATCAGGGGGGCCTGCGGTCTCGCCGGCTTTACAAGTTGGCCCGTCAGATCCTCCTGTGGTCCCAAGGGAAGCTACTATCTCTGAGAGCAATGTATCTCCCTGGGTATTTGAATGTGGTAGCAGACTCCCTGTCGAGGCAGGGGCCGAGGCCAGGGGAATGGAGACTCCACCCCGAGGTGGTGGAGCTCCTTTGGTTGAGTTTCGGTCGCGCCGAGGTGGACCTATTCGCTTCCAAGGAGACCACTCATTGTCATCGGTGGTTCTCCATCACTCTTCCAGCCCCCCTGGGGTTGGATGCTATGGTGCAGCCGTGGCCGAGGTCACGTCTGTACGCCTTTCCCCCGATTGCTCTGTTACCAGGAGTTCTGGAGAGGGTCCGCCGGGACGGGGTCAGTCTACTACTAGTAGCCCCGTTCTGGCCGGCCCGAGTATGGTTTGCGGACCTGATTTCTCTCCTGGACGGTTCTCCTTTGGAGCTCCCGGTCAGGAGGGATCTACTCTCCCAGGCGGGGGGCACGATACTTCACCCCCGCCCAGAATTGTGGAAACTGTGGGCTTGGCCTCTGAGGGGGCCCAGCTCATAGACTCCGGTCTCTCAACCGAGGTTGTTGAGACCATTCTTAACTCCAGAGCTCCATCCACGAGGAAGCTTTATGCCTTGAAGTGGAAACTTTTCACTTCTTGGTGTGGAGAACACCTGCAGGACCCAGTTAACTGCCCAGTGGGTGCAGTGCTGGAATTCCTGCAGGAGCGCTTCTCCACAGGGTTATCCCCCTCCACACTAAAGGTGTATGTGGCGGCACTAGCTGCTTACCACGTCCCTTTCAGTGGAGTTTCTCTTGGGAGACACCCGCTTATAACTCGTTTCCTCCGTGGCACTTTGAGGCTGAGGCCAGCAGTTCGTACGAGGGTGCCGACTTGGGATCTGGCCATTGTATTAGAAGGTCTTTCCCTAGCTCCTTTTGAACCTATCGAAGAAGTTCCCGAGAAGTTTCTCACTTTTAAGACTATCTTTTTGCTTGCTATCTCTTCACTAAAAAGAATCGGAGATTTGCAGGCTCTGTCGGTTTCACCCTCGTGCCTGGAATTTGCACCTGGCATGGTTAAAGCTTTTCTGCATCCCAGACCAGGTTACGTTCCTAAGGTTCCTACTAATATTGTTAGACCTACGGTTCTGCAGGCTTTCTGTCCTCCTCCATTTATGTCATCGGACCAGGAGAAACTTAATTCACTCTGCCCTGTTAGGGCATTAGACGCTTATGTCCACAGAGCTGCCCTGTGGAGGAAATCAGAACAACTTTTTGTATGTTTCGGGCCACCCAGGAAAGGGTGTCCGGCGTCTAAACAGAGAATGAGCAAGTGGGTGGTTGAGGCTATCTCACTTGCTTATGAGTCGGCTGGCCAGCCTTCACCTTTGGTTGTCCGAGCTCACTCTACCAGGAGTATGGCTGCTTCTAAAGCTCTTTTGTCGGGGGTTTCCCTGAGTGATGTTTGTGATGCGGCTGGATGGTCTTCACCGCATACTTTTATTAAGTTCTATGACCTAGACTTAAGCTCTACCCCTGGGGCACAGGTGCTCTCGTCCTCTGTGCGCTAGTCTCACATGACGGTCATTTGGTCCTATGGCGACGTGGGTATTCGCGTTCCCACAGCGTTTGACGCAGCTCGAAGTTCCCTTGAAAGGGAACGTCTCGGTTACGTATGTAACCCTAGTTCCCTGATAGGGAACGAGACGCTGCGTCGCTCCGCCATACTCCCGGCACTCCCGTTAGCGCTTCCTTCAAGCCTATCAGAAGCTAATGCGCTTGTGTTTTTGGGGTGCTTTATAGTTTCCTGGTCGATGACGTCACCCGCCTATGACGTTTCATCTCTCCATTGGGCTGATTCCATACGTGCTTCATGACGCACAACGCAGGGGCGTTCCCACAGCGTTTGACGCAGCGTCTCGTTCCCTATCAGGGAACTAGGGTTACATACGTAACCGAGACGTTTAGCATATAATTCTTTGCAAAAGGAATATTGCAAATGTGGTAATGACACAAGATAGTCTTCTGGCAAAATTGGGGCTGTATCTGAATGCATTTTGAATGCAAAGTAATAGTTTAAATGGATGAAAGGCCACATGAACATGTTTGTGTCAGAAGGAACAAAAGATTAAGTGATAGAAATTTTCATATGTACTGCAAAATTTCTTGTAAATCTGGTGCATTCTATAATGAGCCTTATTTAAAAGGAAAGGAGGCATGTTTGCATTACAGATTGTTAATTTAAATATTCACAGTGCTGGTAATTTATGTTAAGTTTTGTTATTGCTATAGGTTAATAATGTATAAAGACTACTTTCCTTACATGCTGCGAGCCACATATATGCTAATGTTTTGTTTGTTTCGTTGAACAAGGCCCAGGCATGAAGTCCAAGGCATCAAGGCAAAGATGCTGGTGTATTCTGTAAAAAGACAGCAATAATATGCTATATTTACCACACCATGCTATTTTCTTTATGAAGTCTTTTCTCTCTCTCTCTCTCTCTTTTTAGCACATGAGTAAAAACATTAGAAAGCACCTGTAAGACATATGGCACCTAACATGAGGTATTAAACACTATTACGCCAATCATTAAGTATTCATGTCTCTATTTCAGAGAAATAACACAGAATTACTCTCACTTAATTAGAACTGTTTCCTCGTTAAGAGGACATGCATTTTTAATTCGTGACATCTCGAGTGCTGTAAGTGAAATCGACTCCCCGCAGTACCTCATTATGCTGCAGTCAGAGAATATGTGCATCTGCACTTCTCACTGTACTTCCACTCAAGATGCTTTCTTCTGCTGCTTTTTCTGTCGCTGGCTTGCAGTTTGTGTGTGTGTGTGTGTGTGTGTGTGTGTGTGTGTGTGTGTGTGTGTGTGTGTGTGTGTGTGTGTGTATGTGTGTGTGTGTGTGTGTGTGTGTGTGTGTGTGTGTGCGTGCGTGCGTGCATGTTTGCATAGCAATCTTCAGTCAAGCTGTTTTGGTGAGATAGCTTTTCCGCTTCGTTTAGCATCCGAAACTTTACCACTGTTTTATTACCTAACATCACTTTTGTACAAAAAGGGCACCAAGACTAGTCCAAATACGATTATTTGTGTAATCCGATTGGAATGTGATCTAAATGATTGACACTGTGTATCAGAACTGTTCAAATCCGATTTGAGTGTCCGGTGGCATTCGGTTGTTTTCTGGAATATCTGTGTTGGTTTCTATAGCAATGACGGTGCGTTGGTAGGCTTATTCTATAAACACGGTATAGGGATTTGCAATGTATGACCATGTGTAGCAATGGCGCTATGCTCCTAAAGCAACTGCAGAAATGTAGGAGGTTGGCATGCATGGCTTTATTTTTGAGATGTCGCCATTATATTATAATTATCTGCATGACCTGCACATTGACAACACAACCTTGTTTCTGCAACAAAGTCTGACGTGAATGCATTATACTTGGTATGAGAAAGTGACATAAGCAAAAAAGCTACACAAAATCCAATCAGAGTGGTCAGACTTCCAGATTATGTTCTCAGACTTCCAGAAATGAGATTTGAATATAATTTCAAACCACATATAAATGTAGCTTGAAAAGGATTTGAACAAACCAGATTTCATGGGAATTTTCACCGTTCACATTAGCTATATATGATCCCAGCAAGCAATTTTGCTTTTAAAAAAAGTCTAAAAGCCATCCAAAAACAGCCCTGATGTCTACGCTAAAACCAGGCAAAATTGGGGCTGTCAGTGAAAATTTAATAGACGTCTAACCATAGCCGAAGAATAGACTAGTCATCAATTAGATAACATGTCAAAGAATTTAAACTGAACACCTTGTAATCACTGTTGCCTTTGCTTAGATGATGGAATATCATACATCTCGCAGGTTATTTCGGCAAAAATGACAAATTCGACAAACCAAATTCAAGGTTATTTTGGCTAGAAGTGGTTTACTCATAGCAGGACTATTTTGGGTCTACAGTTAACCTAGACTGTGAAATGACGGCTATTGCTTGCTGGGATCTGATTCCAATCTGATATAAACAAAAAATCAGATTTGCACTGACAGTCTAAACAAGGCTGAAATTGCTTTAGCCTCAACAGTGCTTTTATAAAACTATAAATCACACAGCTTCTCACGTTCCTTTACTCACTGTCTTCTTTGCTTCACTCAACTATACATGTGTTTGCTTCTTTACTTCTTAGTAGGATGCTGAGAGCTGGCTAAAACAGTTATGCTCAATTCCTCCCCTCTTTGATCTCACAACTGTGATCATGTTGTCTTCACAGATCTAAAACGCTCCAAATCAGCCCTACTCAATAAATAGGCATGAAACCATTGAATGCATCTTAATGTTGTGCTACTGTGACCACTTCAACCATGCATGTTTCATTTTCAAACTTTTTTGACCTCATAATATTTTATCAGAATGTTAGCGTTATCTTTAGGGTGAACTTGGTGACGTGTGCTGGATTTCTCCAATCGTTTAGTCTGCTTAAACCCGCCCCTTTCTTTCAATCTACTGCAAGCTCACATTCAGTTCTGTCTCCACTCAATAAAATCATTAAAAATACATTCTGTTTGTTTCTTTTCTTTTGGCTACATGCATTTCAATGCTCAGTGACACTTGGTTTGGTGACAACTCTGTCTGTTGTCCAATAGAATATATGGCACATCTCTCTCTCATATCGTATTAACAGTTGTGTGGTGCCCTTTTATAATACTCACATGTGTTCAACAGACAAACTGCCGTCTGCTCATGCCACGGTGACAAATGACACACATTAATACGACGTAACAGAGGACTCACAGACCAGATTGTGTTATTAAAATCTGGAGAGAGTTCCAGCAAATAGAGATGTCCCTGTTGAGAATGAGGTCTTTAATTGGAGGCCGTCAAGCTTTTCAAAAATACACACTGTTTTGAATCACTAAATAGAACAAAATCTGATTTGGTCTATTCGACTGCTCTATACATAATAATGCTAATTTAAAAAAACAGGTTATCAAATTGGATCTTAGACAAGCTATAGAAATGTTACAATAGATTTGTTTGAAAGGAGGTGACTTGTGCCCACAATGCTAAAACAGACTGATGCTAAAGCAAAAAAGGTTCTTTCGATCTTAAAGTCCCCCTGTAGTCAATCATTTTATCCCTTAAAACTCATCTTTGATCACCAAAATTACATATTTAAACATTTTTTCGTTGACAAAAAAATAAAAACTTCAAGCCTTAAAATAGCTTGAAAGTAACTCTACACCCTCATTTAATATACGTGATTCTATGAATATGCAAATTAGACCCACCCCACCCACTTACACCAGCTCAGAGATCCACTCGTGGACGATCACACATAGACGTGATTGGTTACAAGGTTTGTCAGAAACACCACTGATTTCAATCCGCGTTTCTGAGACTGTCTTTGGTTCCCTGCAGTTTTAAAGAGAAAATCCACCTTTTTCCTTGTTAGCGAAATGACCAATGATTCATTGCGGGTTTGAACCGGAAGCCGGTTGTCCTCGAAGCTTTATGAAGATTAAGCGCCACTCGCTCAGAACGCCCGCAGTGATGTGCTGGTTAGAAAATATGTGAAATAAGTAGGGCTGCCCATGCATGACTGAAGTTGGGTTGGATGTTATACTATATGGGAGAGAATGCTAAACCATTGTCGTAATATTGCCTATTTCGCATCTCAATGCACACATAAAGCTTGCCACAAAAACCGGCAAAAGTAATGATTATGCATGATTCATGAAACATGAATTGTTTATTAATAAACTAGTGTTTTCTGTCAGTGTCGACGGCAAAGATAAAGTTGACGATGCAGACTCGCCATCTTCGTGGTAGTGAACGCGCTTATAGAGAGATATGCATACTTCATATGAATTAAGCAGAGAGCAGCCCATTTCTGTTCGTTTTTAATTATTTTGTTTAAAAGTAGACATTTTAAGCTTTCTATAGGCCTATATAGCTATACTTCTCCGGTCTTTGAGGCAAATCTTATACGCTGAGTTTCGGTTGATTAATGAGACCTCCGTGTCCTGATTATATTGTCTACTATATTTAATTCTTATTTATTATTCCAGGCAATTTGTTGATGAAACATTGATTAAAATGAAGATACAATTTATATTAAACGCAAATCACTTCAAAGAAAGGCTTTCTACAAAACAAAACTTAATAAGTGGTCAAAATCATGTCTGACCCATTCCAAATGTTTTCTGATGTATTGGGCATCTTGATCCTATCTGACTGATCTCATGCAGTTCCCTTTTCATATAATCAACATAGATGAAAAAAACAAACATTATATTGTGAAACATAAATATAAAACGTATGTTTTCGTTTTTTTTTACTTATATGTAAACGTCACACCGCTCTCCGCTTTGCTCACATGCTCTGGTGTGTAGCCTATACATGCATGTGTGCGTGCATGTGATGGAGGGGTGCGATTTTCGTATAATAATTGAATAATACCCGGCGATCTTTGAATATTATTTTTGCTTGAAATGCCCATCCCTACTGGTAACGTATTAGGTGTTTGTCAACAAAACGGTGTGAACAGACATACTCATTTTTCGGTGGGTGCTTCAGTTTTAACGCAGCTAACCAAAAACGTCTAAGTTACTCTCTGGCATTTGAATATTAGCTGATACGGAACCGGACATGGGCATTCTCTCCTTTTTATCTTATGCTCAAAGCACTCAGTTTCTAAAAAAGTTTTGTATCTTCTTTGAATTGTTAAAAGAACCAACAACAGCACATGTAGAACCCAAACTCATTCTCTCACTGCTAATACAGTACGAACCGGAAGTAGGCAACCGGAGTCGTCGTTATGGCGGCGCGCATTGTTTAGAGCAGAATAAGGTGGATACTCAACAACTGGTGTTGACATATGAATTTGCACATGTTTTATCTTAAAGCAAATTAAAAACACCACATAGACATATAAACAACATTAAAAGCTTGATTTTCACCACAGCGGGACTTTAAGAAATTGGGTGACAGATTAAAACAACTGTAGAGATACATGCATTTGTAAATGGCAGAAGCAGAACTGCCAAAAAAAGTTAATGCACAAATTGTACTGAAAGTTTAAAGTTTAATGTATGAAACGAGTCACTTAAATATCCACACTAAATTATCTCATAAATAAACATCAGGCTGAATTGTGAATACTATAGATATCAGCATAATTTATCACTCACACACATGTGAAGGTATCAACAAAGTAAACTAATCCAGAGTTCTGAAATGTTCTTGCAATAATGCAAAGTAAAACCAAACTTTATACGTCACTCATACACCATCATCATGTTAAAATAAAAAACTAATATTATTGAAGTGGCCCACACATTTAACCCACATAGTGAGATTCATATGTTTTTCTCTCGCCCATAAACATGTCTTTAGGAAGCCATTAGCTATAAACATTGGGGTATCACTGTAATTTGGAAAAACGTTACAGAAATGCACTGGGCAAATTTCACCACTATTTTTTGATAAAATGAATTCACAACACAATTCATCACACAACTGTATTTGGCAATTATAAGGATACAGTCATTAAATAAATTTTACTATTTGACCACTCTAAGTTTAGTAAAAATAATATCAAAGCATAATATAATGAAATAGTTTTAAAAACGCTTTAATAAACAATACATACGGTTATATCAATGAAACAATAACAAAAAAGCACAGAAAACATATGAGGGAAACATATGTTTTTGTACCATTTATTGAATAGGTTTTATTGTGTGCGAACAATTTTGGAAAGGTTGTCTCCAATTTATGTACATTCAAAATGTCAGTGCATATAAACCTGTTCCCCATTCACTAGACATACAGAATTAAAATAAAATAAAAACATAGATGAAAAATCTCTCTTTCAGACCATATACATACACATGCAGTCTTTTTCTCTTTCCATCCTTCTCCACATTCTTCCATTACTTCAAAAGAAACCGGAGAAGAACAGGTTTAGAGATAGCTACATCTGTCAGTCAAGCCATCTTTAAGCATTGACAAGTGGTGACTCACTACACGCATAATCTACACACACACACACACACACACACACACACACACACACACACACACACACACACACACACACACACACACACACACACACACACACACACACACACACACACACACACACAATGGCCATCAATGATTTTCATTTATCAGGTCATTTGACTAAAATGAAAAGACAGGCATAGCTAAAGCAAGGTGTGCATGCTTATTTAAGAAAGACCTTCATGAACAAGGTCAACAAAGGCCCATTAATTTGCATGATGCTGACTTGAAACTGTAATTCAGCTATAAAACGTTTAGGGCCACCCTCTGCGTAGTTGATTGAGAAAGAAAGCAAGAGAATAGCATATTGCATTTGAATAAGAGCTGAGGTCTGGTATTTAGCCATTGGTTGCAGCTTAACTCAAGGTCGGATTCCTGTAATTGGTTGCATGGAGGATTTCACAGCATCTACTTTGCAGAGGAATGAAAGCGAAGATGGAACGACTGCAGCCTACAACTGGAACTTAAAGAGCACTTGCAGATGCAACAGATCCTCTAGGCCGAGTAACGCCTGTCCAATCGGTCCAACAACAGTTTCTGATAAGCAGGTGAAGGTTACTGCGTGTTACTGTCTTTTCTGCGTGACAAAGTAATTTGATTCTAATCAAGCTTTTATCACGATCTCAAATTTAGGTTGGAATACCAATTTGTTATTGGTCATTTATATATTAGTTTAGGAATACATTTGATTATTCTTTTTATCTCTTTACTTTATATTTTACCTGTTCAGATTAGGAAACTATGTCACTTTGAGGTCCTCACGCTAGCCGTTTATAGCGCAGGTCTCACAATCACAAACTCGCTAGCTTCTGGTCACTATACAAAGGTAATTGGCTAATATTTCAGACAATCGCATTCACACTTACACAATCAAATATATTTTTGTATAGCCCCCTTGGTTGTATACACTTGAATTAAAGGTACAAATATGTAAGAATTTTGTATCAAAATATCCAAAAAACACTTGCACAGTGTTATATATATTTCTTTCAATCATGTACTTTCATTATCCTAAATGTTTCCAAGAATTTGTAAATTCAGAGATATTCACAGTTTTTAAAGGTGCCCGTCCCTGTTCACTTGTCGCCTGTCAATGACGTAATATCCTTGTTATCCCTGGTTTCCGCTTGTACTGCCATAGTAACTGTAACAATGTTCAGGGAAGAAGGAGGCGGGAACCGGAGAACAATCAAACATACTTTATTTAAAATAAAATAAACAAACCAAAATACCGCCAGCAGCCCCTCGCGGACGACTGCTGGCTACCGAAAATAAATAGAACTGCCAGCAGCCCCTCGCGGACGACTGCTGGCTAAAGTAAAATAGAAAAACCAAACACAACTAAAATACAGGCCTGTTCCTCTCTCGATCATCAACGTCGTCGCCCTTTATGCTTCCGCTCCTCCGTGAGAGATGCGAGACCGGTGTGCTTCACAGGTGCTGCTCATTAGCAATCGCACCGTTCTCTCACGTCCCTCGGCCGTTCTGTTCGCCACAGTAACCTTGGCAACTGCGTAGAGTGTAAGGTCTAGCGGCACGCTGTTGTTGTTTCGTTCAAACATTGTGGACCATGGCAAGCAGCCTTTGGGACAAAAGAAGAACTAAAACGAGGATCAATATCAGCGAGGCGTTTTCGAGATGCCGAGAGTTCCACGTTCACGACTGACTTGGACTTGACAGAGCTTCACGAGTCACGACTTGACAGGTACACCGCTCTTGCATGTACTTTATTAGACAGGTGAGCAAATGTACATAAAACAAATCAATGTTATGTACCTCAACATGATAAAATGTTAGAAAATGATCAGTATGCTATTCTAATGTTGATCTAGCTTACTGCTAGTCTCACATAGCAAACAAACTAACACATAGAATAACATTACAACTTTCAACACACTCAAATACTGTTTAGTATGACAGTGTAACTTTAGACCAAGTGAAACAGCACTGCGTTACCTCACAAGTTTAATTCGTCAAATAAACTGACCTGTGTGAGTAGTAATTCAGCACTTGCGGGTAGTTCAGTAGAATTAAATGTCCTTATTCCATTATATACGCGGAACTCGCATGTGGCGCTGATATCTGTCTTATTAGCAATCGCGGACCTGTTTCATACCACAGTCATGTTAAAAAACATGAATGTTTTCACTCATCCATAAACTTTATTAGATCCATCAGCATGACAGCAAGTCCCATCATTCAGCTAAACACTGCGTCATCAACCTACACCTTTGTTATTGTAAGAGGTTAGCAACCCCTAGTGGTGAAAAAAGTAGCTTTAAAGTAACGTTTTCTTTAGACAGAGGTCATGACCACTACTACACATATAAACCGGCTAATATATTTCTCTGGTAGTAGCTTTGGTTTGGTCATGCCATGGTTTCCCACGTACACTTGACTAAAGTAACATTACATTAAACAGAGGTAAAACGCACCCTATAAGGTTGGTCAATCAGCAGTTTGCTCTCCTAAACAGAAAAATCTAGTCCGTCACTAATCTGACGCGGATTTGTGGTAACATACGAATCCGTTTAATCTAATTGGGAAAATAATTTCAAAGTCAGAACAAAATCAAATGTAACAATGTATTATGCCAGGTAAATGTATCATGCCAATTTCATAATAATTCCAAAAATAATCAATACAATAACATCAAATCAGATATAAAGAGCAAAAGATGTACCGGACTCAATAAATACATAATGCTGATGTCTGAAAGGAATGGGGGAAGAGGGAAAGAGATGTAGATTAGGATGATACTGAGGTGAGACTTGTGTCTCGAATTGTGATGCTAATTTCACAAGAGAGAGTTCAAATGTTCATTTGTTTTCTCAGAGAGTTGCCCTCTCTTCCAGTTCTTCCAGTTTTTCCAGTCTTAACCACAACATTTTTACATATGCATTGGATTAGGCTGGTCAGATCAATATTGCAGTCATGAGCGCTTCGTGCCTGTGCAGAATAAGCCGTGATGTGTCATATCTCCGTCACCCTCAGCTACTTCATTATTGATAGCTTCCTTCTCTGTCCAAGCCAATCAAAGCACATTGGACTTGCAGCGACTCTGTGTTACATGGGAAATAGTGGGAGTCACGCCAAAGCAAATCATGTGTCATTGTTCACACATAGTCACCTCAATATCGCACCCAACATATTCTGTTTGATATTCTACTGATCACGTCGATTGCAGTGCAGAGCTCCGTGATGGCTTCTATTAAGGGTTCTGGATCCAATTTACACTCTGCCTGAGCCCCTCACGTAGCAGTAACACTGAGACCAGTAGTGTGGCTATGCTAGCTCAGATTTTTAGATTACATGAACACACCTGTGAATGCTAAACATGAATTCACAAAATAAAAAGCAAAAGCAAGAGAAGCTCCAGTGAAGATGTGAAAAGCTGCCATAAATAAAACTGGAACATGCAGAATGGCTTCTTGATGTGTGTGTTTTTGGCATTTCTCTTTTTTTTTTTTGAGTGGAGCATCACTTGGACACTGATTTAGCTTATAGGGTGGTGTTCATTTTCCGTACTGTAATTGGCTAAGGTCTCAAAATGGTCACATGTTATTTTGCTGCACATTTTTCCAAACTGATTTATAGTAAGAACAGGGATTCTCTTTTTTCCTTTTCATTTCTTTTTTTCTCTTTTAACCTTTTTCATTTCTCTCTCTTTCTCTCTTTCTTCCTCTTTTTTTCTTTTCTTTTCTCTTTCTTTTAACTTTTTCTTTCTTTTTTTCTATTCTTTCCTATTTTCTCCTCAGAAATGGACTTTCTCTTTATAAATCTCACAATTCTGAGAAAAAAAGTCAGCATTGCGAGTTTATATCCTACAATTTTTACTTTTTTTCACGCAATTGTGAGTTTATATCCCGCAATTCTGACATTATAACTCGCAATTGTGAGTTTATATCTCACAATTCTGAGAAAATTATGAGGAAAAAAAGGCAGAATTGTGAGATAAAAAGTATTCTGTGGCAGAAACAAGCTTTTATACAATCCAGTCCAAAAACTGAGTGGCGAACTCAAGTTTTGCACAGGAGTGATCTGGCATAGAGGAGGGCTGTATAAAAATGACTGATGGGCCAGTATAGGGATCAACCTGAGGCTAAGTACCTTGGATGAGGGCACATTGGTTAAAGGCCAGTAGGCGTATTTCAGTTCATGGGTCACCTATGGCCCTGAATTTGAACCTAGAATGTTTACATTGCTAGCCCAGACTTCTTACCACTAGACCAGAACGCAAATATAAGTCCGAAAGTACACACAGGAAAGTACAAAAGCACACTTTCTTTAGAAGAAGGTCCTTGAGGGACACTCATGCAAACACACGCACACAAACACACACACACACACACACACACACACACACACACACACACACACACACACACACACACACACACACACACACACCACCTGTCCTGCATTTTCATATATTAGTCCTGAATGAATGAAAAAGCATCTACTTCCATGCCTCATGAGAGTGGTAAAGCAAGACAGCAGGAAACACAAGGGAGTGCACCAAACAGAAGCGAGGCATGAGAAATGAGAAACTCTGACTAAAGTAGGGAGGAGGGGCTTTAGAAGGGAGGCTTCAGATGTATGAGAGAGAGATTGATGTGAGTGGGCCCATGTAATATCTTTAAAGTGGCAGGCGGAGGCCATTCTTCATTTGTCTTCCTGAGAAATGTTCTGTCAGGGCAGCCAAAAGGAATTGGGAATGAATGTCAGTTCCCTTCCCTTTCAGAGACGCTCATGTTATGACATCCCGTCATACCCTATTTTATTATTATTATTTAGGATTTACACCGCTTTGGTTTACCGAGAGTAGCCGGGGCTGCCGAGAAGGGACATTCCCTTCATTTGCAACTAAGTGGTAGGGAAAAAAGGAAGAAGAAAAAACAAACTGGATGAACCAACGAGCGATATTACTGAACCGCTCCCGGATTGGTACTTGAGCAAGGCTGGAGACATTGTAGGAGGTGCTTAGAGAATAAGAAGTAAAGGAGCAGATATTACACTTCACTTCATTCCCCAGACTTCATCTTGACACATCATGAGAGTGTGATGTTTATCTCCTATGCATAAATTCATATTTCTCTGCACATTTTGGTTTATTGTCTGAACACAGGTGTTTGAAATGTGCGTTAAGGGCTCCCGCTAAGCATTGGATTATGGTTTCTTGAAGAGGCAGGCAGTTTGACACCACTAGAGATTAAAGGGACACGTCGTATTCCTCCCTCTCCCTGGGGGCCGACTCTGTCATTCGGAGCCGTTTGAGATGTCTGTGTTTACAATACAAGGATAAGAGCATCGCTCAGTCACGGTGACACAGTCACTCACACATTACAGCCAAATAAATCTCCGGCGTGCGGCTTGGGGTGGCTCTTCCGAACCTATTATACAAAGTACCTCCAGAACACCGTAGTCGGTGCCATTGTGTGATTGATTTCCTAATCAGAAGCTGATTATGATGAAGCCCTCCCATGGAGAGCCATTAAATGAATGAAGAAAAGCACCTATGATGAGAATCAATAAAACCATGCTGAACATAATGCAGTGTTATGATGTTAGATGACATTTTCTTTTCCTTCAGCTAAGATAAGATGGTCTCTTTGTCACTGGGGTTTAAAGCTAATAAGTATTGATTTGAGTGTAATAGTCCAAGAGTTTCTGACCTCACTCATTGAAGTGGGCTAGACCCGAGGGACGCTACATCTTAGAGACTCTGTAGTGATGGCTTGCATAAGGATGACCTGTGCGTTTGTCATGAAGATATGCTGTGTGTGGCAGCAGCACTGGGATTACCCAAATTAGACGCAGCAGAAATGGTGGTGACTGCTGATATACCCAAACTCATTACCCCCATACCATTATATGATGTTTGAAGGATATCATATCTGGTGCACCTAGAAAGTGTTTGCAGACGCCTTTCTGGTTGTTGATTCATTAGCAGCGGTCATAGTGGTCAGATGGATGCTGATG